>NC_087209.1:48677384-48732384 GCF_015104395.2 Macrobrachium nipponense
ATTTTTGTTCATGCAGATTTTTCAACATAAAAAAAAATGGCTGTTAACTATTTAAATAACAGAGATATCATACCCTATTCTGAATCTGTCCTTAAAATCACAACTTAGTAAGAGAGAGTAGTAGAGAGCGAGAGAGAAGAGAGAGAGAGACGAGGAGAGAGAGAGAGAGATGAGGAGAGAGAGAGACTGATATATCAAAACACCTCTTAAAATCTATTATACCGTCTTGGGAATTATAAAAAAAACGACCTTTTGAGGTCTACCGAAGAACGGGAATAAAAAATAACGATGATGAAAGACTTATTGGTCCTTCCCTTTCCCTTTTGGGAATAAGACCATCAAAGAGAAGTCCTCCGCTGTCACCCGATCTCCTTACGGAGTCTTTATCCGTGGAAAGAACTCTCCCCAAACCCCAACCACGCCCCCCCCCCCCACCCCCCCCCCACCCTTACAGCTCCCCAAAACGACGGGCAGTCTTTTTACGATTTGTCTCGATGTTAGAACGATGAGTTCATAATTCAGATTCATCCTTATAAACGAATATTTAAATTTAAACAGATAAAAATATGTCAAATGTAGTTAACTAATGGAGTGTTAATCAGTCATGTCTAATTCCTCTTTATTTGGAACCTTGTATGACCCTTTTAGGCTATAACTTCATAAACACTATCGTTCTTTTATGTCGTTCTTTTAGATATAAACTCCTTAAGCACTTGTTTTTTATGTTTTGTTATTAACTTAATAAACACCGTAGCTCTTTAAAGTTAGCAAATTCATAAAAACAGATTTGCGTAATCTGCTGTAAATAGGTGTAGAAATCCTTATGCTTCACTCGCTAGTTTAAAACACCACTAAACGCAAAGCCGAAGTACGCGTTGCCTTATCTCACCTCTGTTCCAACCTAGGTACATTTGTCGATGAAACTAGTTCCACCGTTCGGCTGTTTTTTCAAGTTTGTCAGTCTTTGCCGAATTGACAAATTGCTTTAGTCTTCGCGTATACAGTACTTAATAATCACAGATTAAAGAATAAACTGGTAATAACTGATAAAGAATATATTGGTAATAACTGATAATAAGTGGTTAGCATTCATAAAAACCAGTTTTTTCATAGTACCCTCGCACAGAACTGTTTATTAAGTTTTATTTTTAATTTGGAGGTAGATTAAACTAGAAAATAGCGCAGTTCAGTTTCAGCTTTCATCATAGTTTCATCTTTTATACAAAGTTGAAATCCTTTATGTGGTAGACAATATTTTCTGTAAAGGCTTATGTCAACCTTTTAAAGAACTCTTTTGAATTCAGAACCAAACAGAATTTGGATCTGAACCTGCTATTTTTATTTACTATTACTCTGCTACTTTGATTAACTCTATTATATCTACCATGTTAAATTATGCATGCCATGCACTGCATCGTTAAAGCTTTTTAGTTTGTCCAACCCGACGGAGGCAACAGTGTCTACACTTAAGCCATACACTTTTGTAGCCAAGGCGTACCACTTAAGACAATTAGGTTTAGGTTGAATCTGCTTTCAAGTGACTGTTTGTATCTGCCGCTGCTTCAGTGTTTAACCTTTGTAACACCTGATTAGGATGTATTTAAATTAAGTTAATTAAAGATTCTTTAATTTTCTAAAGCAATATTAAAGCAGTTACTGCCTAGAGCCACAGGTTAAAAACGGCACGGAGCCACAGGTTAAATACGGCTCGGAGCCACAGGTTAAATACGGCTCGGAGCCACAGGTTAGTAGAGGAAAAGACCCCATATAGACTCCACTTTTCTAGCCCCGCCCCCCACCCCCCCCCCGGCCTGGCTAACCCCCCTACCCCCTCCTGATAAGCTCATGTACGTACGTGAGGCCTAAAAAGTGGCGGGGCAACCCCCAAACCCCAAGAGGGGCGTGGCCACCCTGACCCCATATAGACTCCACTATCCAGGGGGGGGGCGTGGCCACCCCTGACCCCATATAGACTCCACTATTCTTGGGGGCGTGGCCACCCCTGACCCCAAATTGACTCCATTTGTATAATAAACTCATGTACATACATGACATCATATTAGGAGGCGTTGCCACCCCTGACCCCCAATTAACTCCATTTGACTTACAAGCTCATAGTCATAAGATGATTTAAATAATTCTTCCTTCAATTTCTTGACCGAAGAAAAAAAGTGATTGAACCTCATTTGTTTGCTATCTCTGCCCAAACGATCGGCGTGATCTTCATCTTTGGAATAAGCCATGCTCTTTTACGCATATACATTATCTTCAATAGGGGCGCCGATACCGTATTGGGTTAATAAGGTAGCTATGGTGGGTAGATCAACTTCTTCGTCGCATTCCCAAGATGTGATATTTTCAAGTGTTTTCACAAATGCGGACCCTTCAATACCCCTAGCACGATGACAGGCATGTGATGCGCCAGTGCGAGAATATCAGAAACCTGCCAATTCAGCATACGGATAAGCTCGAATGACGTCCGCCACCACACCGTAATTCCTGCATGTCACACAATTAGTGGCTACTACTAAACACATATTCCTCTTCCTGAACTTATTTTTGGACAAGTTACTGAAAACTAACTTGCACGAGGAGGTTGATGAAGCCATGGCAAGAGTTCATGTCTTGATGTGAGAATCCTTCAAGAGATAATGAGCTACGAAAGCCCCGCAACCCGAGCTGCCTCTATCACAATCACTGATTACAAACCAGTTGTGATGAATCATTAAGTCTCTCCCAGCGATGATTCATGCTCACACGATTAAATAAGTCTTATCATTCCCTCACGCCAAAGGTCATCCACACAGATCGGTGTGATCTGCATCTTTGGAATACAATACTTCAACGAAACACCGTGTGTCACACCTGATTATTACTTTCCGACTGAACACCATAAATACAGCTGACAAGGGAAATTGACCCAAAGTGTATAAGAGTAAGTGCAGCACGCCGACCCTCAGTCCCTACAAGTATTTCTCTTGACCGGAACGTCATTTCCCTCCATCACTATTCAGTAAGTAGCATATAAAACACTTTCCGTTTACTTGAACATATAGTAAATATTAAAAACAGCAATAAGATTCATCTGTATACGGAATAGATATTCTTATAAATAATGTACCCGTTGAAAGAAGCGGAATATATAAAACAGTCATTATTCCTCCCTTTCAGATATGGGAAATAACTCTAGTAGTGAACTGCCAGCCGACGAAGTAGCCACTCAAGTCAGACACCATTACTATTATGGTGTTGGAACCCCAAACTCATTTATTAGGAAGGTGAAAACGGGTCATGACCATGAAGCAGGAGAAGAAGAAGAAGTAGCAGGAGATGCAACAACTCCCACTGGCAGCCCACAATAGTGCAACCCCCGACCAACTTCGCCACCACTCACTACTGAAGGAAACGAGCAACCCGGTGAAGGTATGTAAAACCGATGTGTTATATATCTATTTAATAACAGTTCCTGATTCCATAGAAACACACACTCTTTTTCTCCGTTTCCCTGTTTTTGCTTTCAAATGTATTGTAGGCATA
Source organism: Macrobrachium nipponense (assembly GCF_015104395.2). Taxonomy (NCBI): domain Eukaryota; kingdom Metazoa; phylum Arthropoda; class Malacostraca; order Decapoda; family Palaemonidae; genus Macrobrachium; species Macrobrachium nipponense. The sequence goes on from NC_087209.1 coordinate 48,680,922, forward strand.
GTAAAAAACACCTATATAATTATTCATAAGGATTTATTGACCACATAAAGACAGTTTACAAATTCAATACACTAATCACCGTCAGACCGCTTCAGCACGCATCCCAATATAACGTCCACGTGTAGGGTGATGTGGTCACGACCCGGACAGTAAAGTGAATAATATTCATAAAAAAAAAAAATTATTGAGCTACAGGAGAGATTTTGTGCTTAAAAGAAAGCTTAACTAATTCCCCATCTTATGTTATGAGTTTCATATCTGTAGATATCATAGTATTGGTTTTACAGCCGTTTTTAAAATCCAGAATTCTCTGTCCGGGTCGAGACCGTGTTCACGACCCGGACGGGGGTGTGGTCTCAACCCGGACGGATGTTTTGGCCACCAAAACACACTTACACCAATGTTTTATATTTTTTTTAACTAAGAACATCCAGAACATGACACTGAAAGGTGGAATAAAACAATTGGTAGCAAAAATCTCAATGTAATTCAAAAAATATATATGTATAAAAACTGTATAAAACTAAGACTAAACACTAATGACTAAACTAATGCATATTAAAGTCCCTCAAGGGAGGGAGGACCTTGATCAGCTTTGCTTGTCGTTGGGTGGTCCCCGTGCTGACTGTGAGGACCCCCAACACCCTGCTGCGGTCGACACTGTCGACATCCCCGATGGCTGGGAAGTGGAAGGTGTCCTTCAGCAAGGGCGACTTTATCCTCAAGAAGTCCAACTGCAGCCGGCCGTCTTTCTCCAGGGAAATGACCTTGCCCACAAAGTGGACAAGGTCCTCAGACCTCTTCTTCTGGAAGACAAGCTGGACCAGGACAAAGTCACCCACCTGGGGGAAAAAAAATGAAAAAAAAGAATTAATATGGAATGAATGAATAAGGAATTTGGCTTTAAAACCAAGCACTGGGGAATCAAAGGCCATTCAGCTAGGCTACTAAATTTGACAATTAAATAGAAATTTTCTTCTAGACTTGCTTATGCAATAGATGAACATAATCTAGGCTAGGATAGGCTACAAATTTTGAAATATTAAAAAAAAGTCCCTCACCTCTGGCTCCTTCTGGACGAAAGGATAGGAGGCAGCATCATGCTCAAGCTCTTCTGCAAACTCATCTGAATATTCAGATGAGTCGTCACACAGTGCAGGATTGTCGGCAGCCTCCTCATCGCTGCTGCTCGCCTCAACTGCCTCAGACCTCCTCCTCTTTGCTGCCTGTCGTGCCTCCTGCTCTCTCTTCTTCTCCTCCAACCTCCGCTTCTTCTCCTCTCTGGCTGCTTTCTTCTCCTCCTTCTCCCGCAGCTGGCCAAGAGCCTCCTCATCCTCAGTCAGGATGCAGGCGCGGATCTTCTTGCGCCCTCTGGCAGGAGGGCGGGGAGGAGCCTTCGGGTAGGGCTGCACAGCTTCGGGAGTGACGTCAAGAATTGAAGGAGATGAAGGTGTTGGAGTTGGAGTCTGCCGAGGTTGGGGTGCTGCTTCAGGAGTGCTAGCCGCTGAAGCAGAGAAGGCTGGTGACATCCTACCTATTCCAGATGGTCCAGGCTGAGGTTGGTCAGGCTCCGATGAACATGGTGTCAAGGGTGCGGCAAGAGTTTGTGGCAAATCATCATCATCATCATCAGGAGGGGCCTGCTCTGTGACTTCTGCCCCAAGAAACGCATCATCTGGAAAGATGTTGCGGTTGACGGGAAAGATGCCAGTAGCGCGAAACCCATTGGTGATGTTGGTGACATTACAAACCTTGTCCCAGGCCTTGCACGCCATCTCTCTGGCACATATGTTCCGTAATGGGCACGTGAGGGTTTGAGAGCTTGAAATCGTCCTGAATTGATCGCAGGACAGACTTGAAGGGGCCAAAGACACTTACATCTAATGGCTGGAGTTTGGCTGTAGTATGAGGTGGCAGCGTGACAATTACGATGCCATGCTGTATCGCATACTCAACCGCACGAATGCTCATGTGACACTCGGCATTGTCCATTATCAGCAGTATCTTATTCTCCACTGAAGAATAAGACACCTTATGGAGATGCTCGAGTGTCTGCACGAAACGCTCATGGTCCATCCAACCGTTAGCCTGCAAGAGCACTGTGGTTCCAGGAGTAGTCCCTCTCTGAAAATCAGCATTCATCTTCTTTCGTGCGATGATAAACACTGGAGGGAAACCATGCCCTGCAGCATTAACAATCCCCACGAAAGTCATATGATTGCCTCTCTCCCGAGCAACCTGCGAAGCAACAGGACGACCTCTCTCGCAAACAACCTTACATGGCTTCATCACAGTGGACAAGCCACTCTCATCCAAGTTGAAGATCCTGGCTGGCATGAAACTGTGTCGCTCGACAGCTTCCACGTAAGCCTTGAAGAAGACTTCAACGTTTACGCGGTTGAAAGCTATCGCGCGCGAAAGTGACATGCCCTCCGGAGCCTTCAATGCAAGCTTTGGATGACGGAACATATACCCGTAATACCAGTCACGGGTGGCCATACCTTCCCTCCTCCAGACATCAGGAATAGCCGGGCTGCCAACAGCCTCTGCATACTTCAGGACCATCCTCCTGAAAGCTCTCGTCGGCAGGCCGTAGAACATGCGCGCAATCTTTATCGAGTATTCCTCGATGAAGAGTTCCTGCGCATCGGTGAAAACCTTCTTGACGTTCTGCTGCTTTGGCACGAACGTCCTCCCATCACTCTCCTTGAGGGACCGAGTGAAAGCATCCTGAAAAAAATAAAACAAAGGTAAAGTGGGGAGCATAGGCCCTATAGGCTAAATGGAAAGTAAAGTTCTTACCCATAGGCCTGAAATAAAAGGTAAGTTCTTTGGCTAGCCTAGGCCTACCCATATAAATTAAAAAAATTTAAGAGGGCTTAGATTTATTCAAGCTTACCCCAAGAGTCGAAGGTTTCACTCCAAAAAGGTTGCTAGCAGTGCGGATGCTACAGCCTGTCTCAACGCGGTGATTAAATGCCTTCTCCAAGTTGGTCCAATCCGTGGTTAGGATGTTCCTGGGCTGGTAGTTGCGAGGCATGGCTGCGAGGCACGAAGGATCTGAAAGAGATAAATGGCATTAGAGACATAATGAATTGGCCTAGGTTAAATATTTCAATTTGGAAGACTAAACACTATTGGGGGGCACATATTAATTCTAAAAAAAATTAGTTTGCACAAAAAAAATAGCTCAAAACTGACTCTATCTTTGACTTTGGCAATCACCCATATTTAATTATTTTAAACCATCAATAATTTTATAAGAGTTAATATATAGTATTAATATTGGTTTTAGGTTAAAATGAGAGTGATTGACAGAGTCATTTAAAAAAAAAAAAAAATCCTTCTTATACCTCCGTGTTCTCGACCCGGACAAACCTGTCCGAGTCGAGAACACGGACCTTGCATTTTAAAAAAATTTCTTAAAAATTAAAAAATTGGCCTAGGTTAAATATTTCAATTTGGAAGACTAAACACTATTGGGGGGCACATATTAATTCTAAAAAAAATTAGTTTGCAAAAAAAAAAATAGCTCAAAACTGACTCTATCTTTGACTTTGGCAATCACCCATATTTAATTATTTTAAACCATCAATAATTTTATAAGAGTTAATATATAGTATTAATATTGGTTTTAGGTTAAAATGAGAGTGATTGACAGAGTCATTTAAAAAAAAAAAAAAATCCTTCTTATACCTCCGTGTTCTCGACTCGGACATCACGTGCACACTGTCCGAGTTGGGACCACGCACATCATTTTTTTAAAAATTCGTAAAAAATATAAACAATTGGCCTAGGTTAAATATTTCAATTTGGAGAAGTAAACACTAATGGGGGGCACATATTAATGCTAAAAATAATTCACTTCCATCAATAAAACACTTCGAAAAATCACTCGATATTTAGCCGTGGCAAACACCCATTTCCAGCTTTTTCCATGGCTTTATCTCACATATGGTACATTATAGTTGTAAGAACTATGCAATCATTCACTTTTTAATTGGTTTTTCCAGTACACTTAATTTGCATGAATTTTCAAAAACTGTCCGAGTCGAGAACACGGCATAATTTTTTTCGCGGGTACCCGAAGCGAGTCCATTCTTGTTTAGGCACTCCGTATTATCACTGATTTTATGCCAATATGGCTATATTACATAACAAAACTTATTACAAGTTGATCACGCCTTATTCGTGGTCATGGCACAATATATCCTGATGCCGAAAATTAAGATCGCGACCTCTTAAAATCGAAATTCTTACCTTGTTTACAAGCGAAGCGTTGGCGGGTAGGTTTGCAAATGGCGTCTAGTTAGGACCGCCTTCCCTCATACGTCATAGCTCTGACGTCATCCTAGGCTCGATCGTTCATTGGTTAATCAAGACTGTCCGGGTCGAGACCTTGTCCGGGTCGTGACCACATCACCTATCCTTATTTTAACCTGAATATTCCAAAAAGCGTTTAAGAGGAAACGACTAAGACGTCTTAGCAGTTTATCACCAACGTTCACGGGTGAATGATTCTCACAGCTCATCCTGAAATAAGTAAAAAAAGTTATGTGATTCAAGGTGTATGATACATATGTAGAATATATCCTTAATAGAATGTAAATGGGGTAACATAAAAATCAAAGGAAAATATGCATTTACCTTAGCTGTTTAAGATGCGGAGACATTCCTTGTACGTAATAGCACGTTTGACACACCCGACCTCCAATGTGAACATTTAAACTTTTTCAAATATTTAAAATAATATCCCGTTATCCATTTATCATTACCTCCCAAACGAGTGAATGAGAATACATTTTGTATTAATTAGGATAATACTGTTTTCACACCTCGGTGACTCACGCAATGAACAAAAAAACTAACGTAAACTAACAAAAAACTATTCGAAGTCATTCGAATAAACTTTTGGATTTATACCGTAACTTTAAAAAAAGAAGATTATATTTCTAGGCGATTTTTCCACGTAAAAACATATCCAATGTCCAACAATATTAATATCAGTAGACAAAGATAATGTATTAGATATAAAAACTAAAGGTTTAATTCTATTTTCTGGCAATGTCAATAATCCTACTTCATCCGAAGCGAAATCGAAAGATTGAAAATATAGACTATTGGTCACGTAATCACCTGAAAATGTTTCCTTACCAATCATGGCCAATGTGATTTTTTCAGGTATACAACTGTTAATAGGCTGATCAATTAAAATCGAATTTTCATTTTGCCCAATAACGTATGTCTTGTATAAAGTCTTATCAAATATATATTGTATAGGATTAACTGCTATCGCCTCATTTAAAGCCAACATTGTGTTATAATGTGGGGTAACTCAATCGATCCATAATTTAGCCTTTTCTACATTCAACACATTTAAATGTCCGTCTGTGTGGGCACCCATAACCCAGTTATTATTCGCTAATTCGAGTCTAAGTCTCAAATCAACCAAATCCAGTAAATACATGTCTATAGTCGCTATATCCAAAAGAAGTGGAAAATATGTATGCTCATCCCTCGTTTTAATGTCACCCATAACTTTCGTCTCCCAACTGCTGGTTTGAACGAAGGTATTGGCAGTAAATTGTCGAGTTACCCCGTGTGTTATATGATAGTCATCGTATAAAAATCCTGCCCGACCGGTGGTAGGTAATGCCGCGGGTTTTATCTTTTTCAACATTTTGATATATGATTGATAGCTAAATACCGGACAGGACTCCACCAACTTTTCATTCAAGAAAACAGAAGCGGATTTAAATAATGTATTACTAATACCATTAACGACAGACATGTGGTCACCATCTGCTAATTGCGTGCCGTCCCTATCTATTGTGATGTATAATTCTAAAGCTATACTTGACAAATCTAGGATAGAACCTGCCACCCCATTAATGGGAAATTCTATATATTTATCAGATAGAACTTGATTTATGGAAATATTGCAAGGTGTAAAATCCAGTCTTTCCTTTGAATTAATTGAAGTTTCAATAATTCTCCGTCTATTAACATTCGGGAACAATTCTGATATACCCGCAATATACTATGAAACACGAACTTGATTACCAGTCCCGGGTAAGTTTGGAACTACGCTAGCCACGTCCTTATTAAGAGCTCTCACGAGTCTCTTCATATCTCCCGCTAACATTGCTATTCTCGGTCTATACAAATATGTATGCCTATCACATTTATGACGCTCTGTAATAAATTCGAGAGTGAATAAATCATCTTTGGATAATATAGTGTAATAACTTCCCGGGAACATGATCGAAGCTAAACCTACTTCATATTCAACCTCATTAGGTAATAATATAGGTGTAGGTAATCTACTGGCAAATTTCGAAGGTGTATTTTTGGTATACGTGTCTAAACAGCCGAGACTGCTCAAATATATGGTGTGTTCACCAGCCATGTCGGTTAAATACTATGACGGGTATATGTCACGTATGGTATTTATAAGAAAAGTGTGATAGCATTTTATCTAGGTCTTATATGCAGACTGCATGATACAACCCCATTTTCAGTAAACATTATTTGCTCACCGTTCTGATCCGAGGCATCGATGGTAATGTAATCCAATACGTCAATGGTATTTGAAGGTTTATATATGGCATTATGCAGACCTTTACCACATGTACATCCTAACGTGAAACAGTCTAAGAGATTAACCATTTTATCACCCAAGATGGTAGGTTGAATGATACCCGAATACAGGTAAACGTATTCAACGCCTTGCTGGAATATATTTCTACCGTCATGAGGTCTCAATGCACCCGAACCATATATTAAATACCTGACTTTTTCATTGAAACCAAACATATTAGCTGCATTAGCAAAGAGTTTAATTGTAATTGAATCAATCATATCAACTTTGGCCGCTCCTGCATCGATATGTAGAATAAACCGTCCCTGCAGATACTTCCGCGAATATACTCACCATAAAATTCAGATAATTGTTCAATAATTTCCGTGTTAAACGCTCTAGTCATGCCATTCATATCACCACCCAACAAACCCGAAATGGACTTATAAATATACGTATAAACGCGTTTCCCATCTGACTCGTTATAGATCGCGTTAAATTGAATAGTAAAATCAACGTCTCCTGGTTTAATAGTGTAATATAATTTCGGGAGAATGACTCCCACTAGCCCCACTTCATATTCCACTCCTTTCGGTAATGATATAGGAGCGGCTAACCTATTGGTAAATTTACACGCCCGATTATCTGGAAATGTACCTATACATGCATTGCTATTCACGTATATGATGTGATCGCTACACATGTTGAATGTAGACTGTATGACTAACAATGGGCATCGGGTTTATAATATATGTGTAAGTGTTTACATAATAAAAATATGGAATGTTAGTCCATATATATAAAAGTCTAAAACTAAAGAGGTCAACCAGATTGCTTGCAGGAATGTGATCAGACTAGAGACGCTAAAGATGACGTATACAATAAAAGTAGGCTAAGATAACATGCCGTCACCTGTAGTCATTCAATTGTTTATAAACATTAGTCCAAGCTCCCTGCTTGAGACAACTACCCCGACCTATTATTCAAACGGCCTACGTGATCTGTAGCGTGTCTCATTTGATTGTGTGTTCGTATGAAACTATGTCATCTGATAGTTAATGTTTCATATGTCTTTTGCGTAACTGTACTGTCTGTTCCTTCATAACTTGTAACAGAGATGGTAGACAGGCAGAAGAGAGTTAGCTATCGTCATTAGAAGACCTGTACCTCTTTACCTAAGCTTTATCATGTAGAGGAATAGGATTAGCCATCATCATTGGCAGAAGCGATCAAGCTATCGTCATAGAAGACTTGTACGATCATACCTGATCTTCATCATGTAAAACTTCAGAAGAATATACTATTTTTATACCTTGTGTTTTCTACAAGAACCTCACCGAACCATGAGTTTAACACATCGTCGTAAAGATAATACCGACTTCGTAAGTGATCTACAAAACCCCAGACACTCCATTGAAGATGGAAGTGCAATACCAACCGACTTAGCGTATAGATTATCGCTAGTCTAACATTACCTCATAGGGCGCCTTATCATACAAGGCACAAGCCCTAATATTGGTGGCCAGCGGACCAGAAGAACTCTACAACGTCCTACGAAGAAAAAACCAGAATAATAAATCATGTATCATAAGAAGTCAACGACGACGGAAGCAGCAGATTCGTCAAGCAACCTAGTATCATCGTTAGTGAGCGACTTCAGAAAACAACAAGATTCGTCAAGCAACTTAGTATCATCGTTTAGTGAATAACTTCAAGAAACAAAACCGACGTGTCCTTTTCCTACGGCAACGGAAGCTTCGTCTCTCATTAGAATCATTCAAGAAAACATCGTTAGTGAGCGTTTCCGGAACTCCAAGAAACAAACCGAACGCGTCTGCAGCATCGGATTTTCAAGGGCTCGAATCATCGAAACAACGCGCACGGTGGGGGAAACTGAAGCCAAACCAGGTCGTCCGCTAAATAGAGAAGGAGGACCAAGGCCGTGTGTCGTTATCGGAACACCGTGACTTCCCACAAAAGCAAGCTAAGTACAATTTTTTATTCATTTGGAGTAAACTTTGAGTGTTTCCTTCACAGGTCGAATTTCGTTATTCCTGTGGCTGAAGTTACGAGACATTCTTAATCTTACTTTTTTATTTTTTCAGAAATTATCTACATCATTGAGATTTCGCTACTGCGAGTTTTTATCTTTGAGTGTCTGTTTCCAGAAGTTCTACTAAAATATCATAATCATATACTATGTTAATTTTATCATTTTGGGTGATTATTAATCCCTTACGTAACAAATCATATTAAACAGTGAATATGCGTTTACGCAGTGGACGTCTGTATTTATACAGATGCATGGATAGGGTCGTTAAGCACCGTAGTGATTAGAAAACACACAAAAACAAGTGGAACACCCGTACAAATCTATATAAATTAGAGGTAACACTATTTCGGGTCATGACAATAAATGCTCCTTTGCAAAGTCCCGATCGCAGTTTTAGCCTTGAGTTTTTTGAGTTATATAAAATATCGAACCTCAATGACTCAACTTAACTTTAAAAATATGGCTGGATTGCAAGGAATAACATGTCTGTAAAAAACTTTCATCAGGCTAAACGCGCTGACCAGGATCCCTCACTATTTCAAATTTTAGCAAAGAATGAAGTACAAACAGTTAAAATTGAATACAGTAGAGATAACTTGTCTTATTAGTAATCGCTCAGTTCCTAATAGTTCATCATTCATTGCTTTATACGTAACCAGCAACATAATGCTAAAAACACACAATACGTTGCCGATGGTAATAAAGAGAAGGATCCTAATATTACAAAAAGAAATAGAAACAGTAGCCCGTTCAGAATCTCAAACAAGCAAACTCGGTGACTGTGTCACCTAGTCAAGCGGTCAAGGTCAGTCGAAAAACTGCCGAAGTGTTCAAAACATAGCAAATTCCACACAATAAGCGACTCTAGCAGAGTGGGGAAAAGCGATGTTGGTTCATACCAATATCTTTTTGAATTAAAAAGGATTTTTCCTATGAAACACACGACCGTATAAGTAATCAGAGCAGGTTTTCGTTTTAATTTTAATACATTAAGTTATAATAAATACTGGTGGATTAAGCCCAACTGTACGCGCCGTAAAAATTAGAATATCTTGTTTATTTCTTTAGCACACGCAATATCTTGTATTTACGGACTCACCGTCTGTTGTTCGAACTTCCCTAATGAGAAGTCCGGATAAGCGAGCGTTTACAGATACCTCTATAGTTATAAAAAACGTTGATCTGTATGTAGTGTAATTGTAAGATCCATCTAGGGGTATACAAAATATTATCTTACATCCTGCAAAATAAGGCGTGTTTATCAAAGGAAAATCCTATAAACCTTCAAACATAGTAAAATCCGTTTGAACAAAAATGAGACAGTTAATCAAATAATAACTTATATAAAGGAACTATACATTTGTCTCATAAATCGTAACATTGTTCAAATGACCCAACAGAATTCTCCCACAACCGCAGTCGTACTTTGCACGCAAAATCTCGAGAAGCATGCACCCTCGAATGTCTTAGTGCGTGTAAAAAGACTTTGCTGGGAAATGAAATTTTAATCCTTCCCGACACTCTGAAATATAACGATTTCCGCGAACAAAGCTCTAAAAGTATACATATCGTGGATACGGAAGTTATAAATATCGCATTTTTTATTGTTGCTAATTTTTAATCACGCCCAACCAGTCGTGGATGAATCTCTCTGATAATCTATCTGAAGTAATATCCGTAAAGTCATTCAAGCAGAGGTGATTCAGGAGAATTTTTTTTTTATCTTTTATCTGAATACCAGGAAGTTTCTCCACTAGCGAGTGATCTCTGGAAAAAAAAAAAACGGATGTAATTTAACACAAAACACGGTCTAAGGACAAACATAAAAGCTATTTACGTACCTTCGTATAGATTCTCAATGAAATTTCAAAATAGAGATAAATGACGAAGTTGAAAAATGTTTGTAATAGGAGTCATTAGGAAATCAAATAGCCCATATAATTTTTCCCTCAAACGTCATGCCATAAAAGATCAGACTTGGCGTATCTGCGCAGATTACGGTCGCTTAAACAAGGAAACGACTTCCGATAGTTTCCAGTGTGATGTACCGACGACATCTTATCTCTGTTAGGTTAGAATAAATTTTTTTTTCACCAACTTGGACTTACTTAAATGCTTTACCAGATACCATTACCTAAGTGATTGTACCTCATACACCGTTTTCAGCACACCCAGGGGACATTATCAATTTTTACGTATGCCTCCGGCTTACGTTGCGCCCCAATTACAATATAGTGTTTGGAGACTTTTAGGGGATAACCTACATGCCTATATGGATGATCTTGTAATCTTTTCTAATACCTTAGAAGTACATTCACATAAAGTAGAGCTAGTGCTACAGAGACAAAGACAAATAATCTCAGAGTAAAATATCTAAATGTGAGTTTTTAAAAACCGAACATGTTTATCTAGGTTTTATGTGTCTGGTCAAGGTCTTAAAAGTAGTCCATGGTAAGGTGTCGGCTATTCATAACTTTCCGGTACTTATTAACGTAAAAGGGGGATACAGCACTTTTGCGCTGTAGTGGGTATTACAATCGTATGTAAATATGTAACTCTTCAATCATGACAGCTCCTTTAACAGATCTTACGAAGAAGAGCGTAGATTTATTATGGTCTGAAAAGCATCAACAGGCGTTCGATATCTTAAAAGCGGAAAATGCAGCTTACCTAACTTAAAAATCCCTGATTTAAATAAGGATTTTTTTTTTATTGCAACAGACGCCTCAGACCAAGGGGTAAGAGGGTACTACTTCAGTAATATGATAAACAGTTCTTCCCTATAGCTTTTTATTCACGTAAACTAAAGCCCTCTGAAAGTAAATATGCAGTAATAGGCAAGGAAGGGCTAGGTATCTTTAACACTAGTACATTTTAAGTTCATAATCTATGGCTATCCTGATAAAGTCTTTACTGAACATGAGTCCTTTACCGAGTTTTTCAAAGGCTTTAATCACAGTCCAAAAGGAACTCGGTGACAAATGATCATTCAGGTCTTTGGAGCCAAGATAAGATATCTACCTGGGAAAGCAATTATCATAGCTGACGCATATCCCGCAATCCCGCACCATACCGCAAAGAACCATTAATTAGACTAAAAGATATAGAAACATCCGTACCTATTGTTAAAACCGTATCTAAACAAGAAAATTCCTTAACCCAAGAGATCGCGAGCATTGAATATCTGGGTCGGAGCGCAGAACTGTTACAAACTGAACAAAGCAAGCGTCAACAGCAATAAACACCAAACAATAAACACTTCGAAACGGAAACAGGGTCAGCGGCTAAGCAAAAACAATACACACTTCGAGCAGAAACCCTAAAGCAAAAGTATACTTAAAGTATGTGTATCAGAATAATGTAATCAAATGTAATATTATATGTAGGTCTGTGACGAGGAAAACCCGAAGAACACAGCAGATGACTAATGACCAGGTAGTAGTAATAATCTTTTTCATACCAATCGTCATAAACTGGTTGCATTCCGTCATCCAGGGTTCCCTACTATGTCACAGAAAGCCAAATCACTATTGTACTGGCCTACAATGCTTACAGATATAAAAAGCACATAACTAATTGTAACACGTGTCATGAAAACAAGGGACACACTAAGACACCTGTCAGTTAAGGGCCTATCCTGTGCCAAATCAATCCTTGAAAGAATATACTTAGAATTATTAACAGAGTTACGAGTCTGACAGAGGGAATAAACACTTCTTAGTGTTAATAGTTCCTTGACACGTTATATAGAATTAATAGCACTAAAAACAAACACCGCAATTGAGTGCGTTACGAATATTTATGAGTGCTAAATCAGTAAACATGGAATTCAACACATAATAATCTGTGACTCGGGTGGTGTAAATCAATAATAATCTCCTTAACATGTTGTGTGAATTCCTTTCCATTAAGAAAACCAATAATATATTTGATCACCCAGAGTCAATCGGTTTGGTAGAATAACGGATAATTAAATAGGAAGTGTCAATGTCTTACGAGTTACAACTCGTGATGTTGGATCCGAACTGGATTATAGCGGTTCTCGCGGTTTTAAATACCTTTATCATTGATATCTTGTATCTATAGAATTGATGCCGCAAGTAGCCTTATACGGTACGCCGCTAGAACACTTTTCCACATATTCAAGCCAACCATTAATTTTTTATCAAAGATATATAAAAAAATATATAAATAAATAAATATAAAAAGATAAAATAAATATGGATACAAGTGGAGTCAATATAATACACTCCGTAAGAAGTCGGAAGGGTTACAAATTATAATAAAAAAGGAATCACGATAATATCAATAAGCAAAACGTAACCATTAAATATCCAAATATATATGCGTAAAGATTTGAACTCTAACTTGACGCTTTAGTAATGACAAATAAGCTAAAAGTTCAAACACATATCAAAACCTACTGACATATTGTCTGTCCCGGTGATTTATATTCGTAGTCAATGAAAAAAAAATTAAAAAAATAAATAAATAAATAAAATAATAATAAATAAAATAAATAAAATAAAATAAAAGAGATTTTAAAGTCAGGAAGTCTAGAAGTGAAAATGTTATCTATGGAATAATCCTATATGAATCTTATACAGGGCTAATAATATATATAGAATTTGTATGGAAACCTTTTTCATATAGTTTGAATAAGGAATATTTATTTAACATAATGCCAACATGAAACTAATATATTGTTCAATTTTGGTACTGTTGTTTTTTTTTTTCAGACATTCTTCTCATGCGGGTGGAGAATTAATTAAAACACTAAAATATCATTTGAAAATACTAAAGTCGTATCTCTTACAGCAAGTAACGTAACTCTTAGCTGGCTGAGAGCAATCTCCTGCCAAGTGACGACGTCTTCATTGCCGTATCAGCATTTGTTCCTTTTAACCTCAATAATCTGCTTACACAGGCTTCATCTGTGTGTCGTCTCTGCTTGCAAAAGCAGATTGACTGGAGAAAGGAATGCTTAGTTCATGAACTTCACATGTGGTTCATAGGTCACATGACGGGCCACATAACATATTCTTATCCGTGTGTGTAATGCAATTAGTTAAGGACTTGTAATCATTTTAAAATTAATGAACAATATAAGCAAATAGAATTTCTATAACAACAAAATGAATTAATTTTTTTTTCTGAACCTCATAGACATTTGGAAGTATCACGATATGATAAGAAATATTTACTTGCAACATTAGCCTATTACAATTCAAGTAAAACATTCATGGGAAAATGTCACATTTTCTTGGAAAACCCAAAGTTTATTTAGAAATTAGTTACATAGTGGGTTTTTTTTCGTTGCATCTCCTACCTATTAAAGTAAGTTTTTAAAAAAAAATTAACCTCAGAGGATGCGCACGAGAAAATTGAATATGAAACTTTTGTTAGGGCACATAGAATCATGATTAATCTTCTCTTTGACTCTTATGTTGCCTGGCAATCTTACAATTAGCTCCGTTTTCCACTTCTTTGTCTAGTAACTTACTACCAGTAATATCGAATTTTCTTTGAGATTCGTAATGATATCTATTTATTTTTTATAATTCTGGATATTTTTACAAGTCATCATAGACCTGGATAGGTTCACTCATTGTTAATGCCATGGATAAAAAAGTTTGTACAGCGGACTCTTCTGAATTCCAAAATATCAGCGAATTCATGTGGGTTAAGTCTGGTCTAAATGGCTCTCTTCCCTCCCCTGTATTTGGATGTCGTCTGAATTTACTTTGCCCTTGTGACAAGTATAATTTCACTTGCAGGCTGATTAATGGAACCTGGTTACAGTATCCTGCAGTACGAGAGTTTCACATAGCAACTTCAAAAAAAATCGTTCGTCGTGGCGGACGACTACAGTCAAGTAACAACCGCCTACAATGTGAAAGGAATTTCATGGACTCCTTCGACCGACACCGTATCTCGTCGTTAATCTCGTTTTAATGCGGAATGCTCCAGCGGCTGTCGGAATTCGACTACAAAAAGGGACATACTTCCGACAATTACGACCCGAAGGATATTCAACTCTACTTTGCTGGCGAAGGACTCGTGCTGGGATGATCTATTCATCGCGAACGTAATCGTGTAGCTTAGGATGCAGAGAATAAGTATGAGCGCAAAATAGAACGTTGGACCCGCCCAGGCAAATTTTCCCCTTGTTTTAACCATTGAAAAAGGCCGTTTCAATTGGCTATAGGTGGTTGTCTGGAACTGTGTAATGGACGAAAAGTTGTTCGAAAGCTAGTTAAAAGTGAAGTAGTATAACCTCGGTCATGTATCCTATATATATGAAGTGTCATGTATCCTATATATATAAAGTATCATGTATCCTATATATAATTGATCATAAATAACAGAGTCGAAATATATCTTTGCGTGTACGCAATGGGAATCTCTTATATAAATGATCATAAATAACAGAATCTAAATATATTTTTGCGTGTACGCAATAGGAATCTATTTAAAGTGCACATATATTAATCATAATTATATGAATCCATATACATATGTATAAACAAATCAGGTAGCCTATAATCAATCTGTTACCTTATATCTTACCATTATCTGCAGTTATTTATGAGTTAATATATGAATTAATGAATCAGATATATAACATTTAGCATAAAAATCAACGAATCAATCAGCATAACCATTAATAATTTTATCAATTCATATATGAAATTTTTTATCAGTTAAAATATGATTTTTATCATGTTAATCTTCATTCTATGCAATTATCAGAGTACATTAGTATTTTCTGTAGCATAAGTATCTTAAAGAGATGAAGTGAAAAACTGTATCTTATATATATCATGTGATCACTATTATTTACCAATATCATTGTTTTATATTTTATTACTTGAATCAATTCATGTACACAATGAATTTTTATTTACTTATATATATATATTCACATAGTGTCTGTATCACACTCCTATAAGTCAAATGCAAGTCAAGTTTGAGTAATATTCAGTGGTTGGTTTTGGTAGCTGACCGAGCTAATGTAAGTGTTTACATAATAAAAATATGGAATGTTAGTCCATATATATAAAAGTCTAAAACTAAAGAGGTCAACCAGATTGCTTGCAGGAATGTGATCAGACTAGAGACGCTAAAGATGACGTATACAATAAAAGTAGGCTAAGATAACATGCCGTCACCTGTAGTCATTCAATTGTTTATAAACATTAGTCCAAGCTCCCTGCTTGAGACAACTACCCCGACCTATTATTCAAACGGCCTACGTGATCTGTAGCGTGTCTCATTTGATTGTGTGTTCGTATGAAACTATGTCATCTGATAGTATGTTCATATGTTCGAACTACTGTCTGTTCCTTCATAACTTGTAACAGAGATGGTAGACAGGCAGAAGAGAGTTAGCTATCGTCATTAGAAGACCTGTACCTCTTTACCTAAGCTTTATCATGTAGAGGAATAGGATTAGCCATCATCATTGGCAGAAGCGATCAAGCTATCGTCATAGAAGACTTGTACGATCATACCTGATCTTCATCATGTAAAACTTCAGAAGAATATACTATTTTTATACCTTGTGTTTTCTACAAGAACCTCACCGAACCATGAGTTTAACACATCGTCGTAAAGATAATACCGACTTCGTAAGTGATCTACAAAACCCCAGACACTCCATTGAAGATGGAAGTGCAATACCAACCGACTTAGCGTATAGATTATCGCTAGTCTAACATTACCTCATAGGGCGCCTTATCATACAAGGCACAAGCCCTAATATATGTACATAAAAACCTCAACGTTCATGTTATGTCACGCCATATTCATGAATTATTTATCTCACAGATTGCCACGTCATTAAAGAAAATGTCCAAGCCTCTAGCTGCCATGATGAATCATCCTCACCACCCTCCGATCCAGGTAAAATATTATTCTCATTATTATTATTATCATTGTAGTTTTTGCAATTATTATCATTATTATTATTATTATTATTATTATTATTATCATTATTATAATACACATTCGCTCCGGTGCTTATTTAACACGATCTTTACAGATCCCTTCGCTGAAGACTTCCCACTAGATGAAGATTTGATTGGGAGTAATAATAATAATGAAGCATCGCGCGTTGGTGGAGGGGGATCTTCACTCACCAGGGAAAGAACAGAGGGTAACAAGGTAGTGAGTACCATTCATTATGCGGCTGCAGTAGGGTCACACATTGACGTGGCAATGAAGTTAAGTAGTAGCATAGCCCGATTACGCGAAGATGTGCACAGTAACTTCCTTGAAAGAGGTATTCGCTCGGCTGTGCTCTACTTGTGTGTTATTATCACCAGTGTGAGGATGCTAGGCGACGTGAATGAAAAAAGTGCTTTTTATGTATGTACTCCACCCACCCTCACTACGATTGATTCGATCTATGACTCCCTGGAGGAGGCTATTGAGTTTATAGCTAATAACTTGGAAGAGAGACTCAACCGTACTGAGGGTCCGGGTTGGTGTATGACCTCGCTGGATAGGGTTGAACTTCATATCACACTGCGTGAGTTAGTGAATATGAATAACTTCAAGGTGTATCCCAAGGGAGTCCGCAGTAGTGATCAGGTTATCAATAATCAGTCTGGGTACAACTGTGTCATTACAGCGTTAGAAGCATACGTTGTACTCCGGGATAACCCTTCCAAACGTATTAACAACCTCCCCCATGTCTTAATGAGGAGGATGGGGAGGGGACAATTTAATATCAAACACTCGCCAGATATGCCGTTGACCCATGACTTTCAAAACATTAGAAAAGGGGAATAACCTCAACATATATCTGTATAAATTATGTGAATTAGTCATGGGGAAACAGCGGAAAAAACATTGGACTGTACATCTGGCGAGGAAAGGTGGTAACCCCCAAAGCCCTCATTTGGTCACGTTGTTATTAATCACTGACGACCACGTCGTGTTGATTAAGGATATGCTGGCGTTTGTGATGAAGTTCCGACATGGATTCAAGCAGGGGCGGGGGATTGAGCACGTTGGTGGTATGTGTTACAATTGTTTGACTTTGTTTATTAGTCCCACCATCCGCAAGACACACTCTCAGGCCTGTACCGCTCGAACCACTGCCAAATACCCAGAACCCAGCCAATTTAAACAGTTTACTAAAGTTAAAGCTCTGCAGCCAATCTCGCACATGGCTTTCCTGGATTTTGAGGCGTATAATATTCAAGCGAAGACCGTAGGAGACGATCCGAGAATAGTATCTTGGCAGAAAGCTTTCGCTTACTGCTACGTGATTGTTGACGGTAAAATAGGGCAATATTGTACCCATAGACTAAGTCATGGAGAGAAATGTGTTGATGATTGCTTGCAGAACATGGACAGGGACTGGGCATTATTGCGTGAACGAATGCGTGCGTATCTTTTACATATGACTCCTGAATCCACCCGTAAATTTGAAGCGAGCACTCATTGCAAAGGATGTAGCATCGAATTCAAGGCTGGAGTCACGAGAATACGACATCACGCTTATTTTGTGGCACGGGACTACTTTGTGTGTGCACTGTGTCAACAGTGTAATTTGAATATGCAATTTAAGGTGCCAACTTTAACAGTGTTCGTACACAATTTGTCATATGACATCGCCCTGGTCTTGAAAGAGGCGGGGGCTCAGCATGATTTTGAAATTCTGAAACGCGAGGGTAGTAAATTTTACTCGGCTAGATCGGGCAATCTGAGATTCGTGGATAGCAACAACGTGATTAGAGGGACCCTTTCTAGTCTCGCCTCGAGACATATCAAACAGAAAGGTTCCCTCGAAATCGCACGTCAGTTGTTAACCCAGTATTCTCAGGATTGTCTCGATTTTGTTTTGGGTACGGGTAAACAGTACTACCCTTATGATTATGTGACAGGTTTCAATATCCTGCGAAAGCCTGGCATCCCTTCTCGGGAGTGTTTCGATTCGGACTTACGGGAGAAACCCTTTCCAGCGGGGGCTATGCACACGTGATCAAGGTTTGGAACGCCACTATTGCACCAATCTTTTAGATTACACCATTTTGTATTTGTTAATGGATGTCGGATTATTAGCCGATGTTTATTTAGCTTGGAGGAAGGCTGCCATGGCACAATTCGGACTAGACCCCGCCCATTACCTGACTTCTACCTCTTTCTCACTCGATGCTTTCCTATATTCCACTAAAATTCGTCTCCCCCTCATTTCGAATGGTGAACTCTATCAATTAATTTGTAAAAACATCCGCGGTGGTTTTTGTAGTCTAGTTTGAAGGCAATACGTAGCTAATAATCCAGAGTTAAATCCCAATTTTAGGGTGGGTGATCCTCAATCGTATATATTATACGTTGATTTCACCAGTTTGTATCCCACAGTTATGAGTAAATACAAAATGCCCTTGGGTGAAATAACTGAACTTTCCCCTGCCGAATTAGAAAGTTTTGTCGCTAGCGATATTACCGCCATTGATTCACAGGGTGAATGTGGTTATTTCATCCTGCTCGATACCAAACCAGTTAGACAGGATGTTGCTCTACAGGTGGACGATCCCCCTCTCGCCATTCATCACATGAATGTGACTCGCCAGGATCTACCGCCCTATAGTAAAAACCTAATGAATAAGTTCAAGGTGAAGCTACCCAAGAAAAATATTAAGTTGACGTGTACGCATTTACCCATGCGTAATCATTTGATCTGTCTTCACTTATTACAAACGTTGATAAGACTCGAAGTTGATGTAATAAGGAAAGTGTACAAATTCAAACAGGATTTTTATTTGAAGGAATATATTCTAGAGAATGCTGAAAGGCGTGCTAAAGAGACCAATCCGGATAAGAGGAACACCATCAAAATCATAATGAATGGTCTTTTCCGTGTCACTATTAAAAATTCATTGAATTATTCTACCCGAACTGTTGTCACCACCGGTAAAGCCTCTCTCCTCAGGAATGTGTCCAAACATGCGTACAAGTCTTTGGAAAAACTGGGTAATGACAGGTACATTGTGAACCATTGCAAAGAGTCTGTTATGGCTGAATCCCCGATTTATATCGGTTTCAGTATACTAGACATGGCGAAGGATATGATGTATCGGTTCTATTACGACGTTCTTCGAAAGCAGTATGGACACAGAGTTCAGCTCCTTTATACTGACACTGACAGCTTGATCTTTTCCCTGGTGACTGATAACCTCAATCGGGAACTGAAGGGTGTGCTCAAACCCTACATGGATTTGAGTAATTTCCCCAAAACACACAAATTTTATGATGCGTCACGTAAGGGGGAACTCGGGTTAGTGAAGGTTGAAACGGTTGCTGAACTCATGTTTATTCGTATCTGACGAAAACTAGTCATAGTAGCACCTTGAAACGTGTACAAAGGTGCCGGCAAAAGACCATTCCACATGACCAGTATTGAGCTGTAATCGAAAAGAATGAGATTACTTATACTCGTGTGCACAATTTGCAAAGAGTAGGAGGCACAATGTGTCATACGAGCCAGCGAAAGGTATCTCTCTGTCCTTTAGAGGACAAGAGATATTATGTGACACCTCATAAATCGTTGGCGTATGGACATCCAGACATTGGGGTGGAGGAGGGTATGGCGGAGGAGGGGGAGGGGGAGGAGGAGGAGCTAGAGATGGCAGTGGTGGTGCCGGTAGTAGCAGCAATATCTCCAACTTTAAATATTCCCGCTCCTAGCACCTCGAGAATTCCTACTCCTCCTATTCCTCCGACCCTACATCCATCACATCATTTCCCACGGGTGAAAGGATGTTCAAAACGTCGAAGAGAGAATAGTAAAATATACAATGTTAATTCCTCTATCTCTTCGACGTCTTTGACTTCTCCTCGACGGGAAATGGTTTCACCCTCTCCTCAAGTTAAAGGAGGCGTATCACACCTTGGCGGGTGTCATAGTTTGTATATTTTACTATATATTTTATCCTATATTCATATATTTTAATATATTATATTGTATATAATGTATTTTTATTATATATTCATATACACAGTTAGTTTTTTATATTTTTAAATTATTATATTATATTTTTTATTATAGTTTGCATTTTTACTGTATGTTATATCTTTATATTATAGGAAAAAACCTGTATGTATTTCATTATGAAAATTAAACAAATATTATTGCCGTCAACTTCCATTCACCCTAATTATTATTAAGGCTTGTATGTAAAAAGGAGCGCGTAAAGTACACAACTATAGTCTTGAACGTGCTAACATCATGGCCGCGACAGGTCCCTTCCCTGGGCAGTTGTTAGACCCGTTCGCTAATCCCACTCGTATGATCATCGCAGGGTTTAGTAACAGTGGCAAGTCTGTCCTATGTCAAAAAATCATTGAACTCTATGAAACGCGTTTCCAATACATTTTATATTGCGGGGTATCTGAACACCCCCTCGAAACGCATCCCTCAATAGGTCCCAAATTTAAAGTATCCAAAGAAATTTTAAATCCCTTTGATTATGCTGAAAAGGGGAAGACGGAGGTTAATAAAGGTCTATTATTCATACTCGACGATTGCTTCCTCGAGGCTAGTGATAATAAATTTGTCACTAACTTCTGCACAGCGGGACGTCATTCATCTATTTCAGTATATTCATAACACAGAATGTTTCATTTGGGCAAGTTTAGTAGAAGTATAAGCCTGAATTGTTCACATTATATTCTAATGAAAAATCGTGATTTTAGTCAAATTGAAACTTTAGGTGGGCAGTTATTCAGCCGTCAAAAAGCTTCAGCCTTTTCGGACATATATAAAAAGGCTCTATCACGTAACCGCTATGGTTATTTGTTAGTAGACTTCGCTCCGTCAACACCTGAACTGTTACAGCTCTGAACTAATATTCTGGGTGAAACGGAATATCAAATAGCTTACCAATATGGATAAAGAACGGATAAAACTGCTAAAAACTTTGTACAGAGATGCATGGGGTGTGGGTAGTTTCAGCGGGGTGGGTTCTTTATTCAGAGTAGCGAAAAATCTGAATAGCCAAATTATGTGTGAACAAGGTAAAGAATTCTTACGCGGTCAAAAGTCTTACACACTGGATAAAGTCACTAAAAAAAAATTCCCAAGAATAAAAATCATGTCACCCAAACCGCGAGTAATAGTGAGCACCGATTTAGCTGATATGTCCAAATTAGCTCGGTATAATAATGGGTTTAAATATTTGCTAGTCTTTATTGATGTGTTTTCCAGATATCTACAAATTGTTCCCTTGAAAAAGAAGGATGGTGTTACTATGCGTCGCGCTTTGAAGAAGGTTATCGAATCTACCGAATTTTCGGGAATTTCACGTTTGAATAGTGATGAGGGTAGGGAATATTATAACAAACACGTCAGAGAATATCTAGATAGTAAAAATATAAAATTATATAGCATTTATTCGATAGAAATCAAATCCTCTATAGCTGAAAGAGTCATAAGGACTATTAAGGGTCGGATATATAGATATCTCACACATAAGAATACCTTAAAATACGTTAACGTCTTGCGCGACATTGTTCAGAGTTATAACCATACCCCCCATAGAAGTTTGGGTCGCACCCTGCAAGAGGTTCACGCATTAACGGCTAGAGATGACATTGAACGTCAATTCTCGAGTACGACGGTGCTGTTAGTCAGTGACAGTTCCACTCCAAACCCTAACGATGGTAACGCTACCAAGGACTCTGTTTTACCCTTAGGTGAGGTTTATCGATAATTCCCTTTCACGGTGGATGAGAGTCTAGATATTTGCTTCTTCCTTCTTATTTTCGTGATATTCTTATGTATTGATAGGAGTCGACGTTTGCAGGTAAAAATATCCTTTTTATGCGTGTAAATCCTACAAGTATAAATTATACTATTATTTTCAGTACTTTGGAACAGTTATTGTAGGAATAAGGAGAGAGAGAGAGAGAGAGAGAGAGAGAGAGAGAGAGAGAGAGAGAGAGAGAGAGAGAGAGAGCTTTTCGGGCATTTATACATACAGTTCTGTAAGGGCCAACGGTCGATTTGGTAGTAAAAGCAAATTGCCATTGAATTATTTGCAAACAATCAGTACATAATGTTTATTTTTTATAGTCATTCTAACAGGTAAAACACCTCGGCTAACTTTCGCAAGTGCCCTTGCGAAGAAAGCGGATTACATTTTATCTGGGTGGGTCACAAGGAGGTTAGGGTGGGGCAGAGTTCTTTTACTCTTTTAGGGGTAACCTCAGTTTGTAAACGACTCACTGCGACACACGTGTACTGTTTATTTATTGGGAAATTTATCAGTTGACAAGCAATGTAATATTACATTTTCTACTTCGAAGTAATACCATGCCTCAGATATCACAGATATATATATGTAATACATAATCTTATCATTATAGTAAATATGGTATACTTACTTTCCCCACTTTTAGATGGGCTATAATCCCATGCTACAAGATATTCCACTTAATCAGTCACTAAATATTGTATCTCTTTTTTGTAAATATTAGAATAAATTTTATGCTAATGAATAATGAATAACTAGGTTTTGCTTATTCATGTAATATGTCTGCTTGAAGGTAAAGACGGCTTAGCTTCCAGATTATAGTGCTATGTTGCCTCAATCACACACGTACATTCACACAGACACAGACACGCACATATGCATAAATATATATATATATATATATATATATATATATATATATATATATATATATATATATATATATGTGTGTGTGTGTGTGTGTATATATGTGTATATATATATATATATATATATATATATATATATATATATATATATATATATATATATATTACTGTGGTATTCGCTTATTCAATGAAGTCACGTGCATCTGCTGTGATTTTTTGGGGATATATATATATATATATATATATATATATATATATATATATATATATATATATATATATATATATATATATATGTGTATTCGCTTATTTAATGAAGTCACGTGCATCTGCTGCAATTTTTTGGGGATATATATATATATATATATATATATATATATATATATATATATATATATATATATATATATATATATGAAGCTTTAGCTTTCGCAAGAAAAGTTGAAAGGAAAGATCGTAGACCTTGAGCTTTCTTTATTTCAATGAACAAAAATAATGCAGTTTAATATGTGATAGACACTAAATACTAATTCATTTAACAGTTCTAAGAAATAAATAAAATTAATGCAGTTTAATATATTATACACTAAATACTTATTCCTTTAACAGTTCTCAAAAATAAATAAGAGTAAAATTAATTATAACTATTGTTATGAGAACACTGAATACGTACGCCAACAGAAAGTAAGAAATAACAAAGTAAAGTATTTCTTTTTTCTATTATTCAGTGACTCAATATTCTCATTGTCCTAAACAGCGTAGATCCTACAATGCATCCGCGTAGCAGTGCATGGTCATTGTAATACTAGGCCTATAAGGGCTACAAAACATTATGAAAATAATCCTTTAGCCTGCAACACACGGATTGGTTATTTCAGGGATTTGTATATGAGAAGATATTCATTCTATTTCTACGCACATAAGAAATGAACAAGAAAATTTGCTAGTAGGACTGCTAATATGTAAATCCTTTATTATAATCCTCAATCTCACTGGTGGCCTCGCCCTACCTTCGTGACCTTGACCTGTGGCTTATTCCACGGGTGCGTTGTTTTATAGTGTGCTCTCGTCCACGTGGTCGTGTTGTTCCTTGTTATTAGTTATTTCGCTACAACTGTTGTCTGCCATTACAGCATTAGTATACAATAAGAATACTATTCCTATGAAACCACAAGCCTATGATTTTCTATTAGAAATAAATAACCTCCAAGTATATCCTATTCAGTAATAAAATATCACCCAAGAATATATTATATATATATATAATATATATATATATATATATATATATATATATATATATATATATATATATATATATAGTAAATATATAATTCTTACAGTGGAGTGGTCTGCAAATAAGTGTTGACATAAAAAATATAGAAAATGATGTATGTACTGTCACAAATAGACCGCGTGAGTGCGTTTAGAATACACTTACTCAAATGAAAATGAAAAGTCTTATTCATTATGAATACTATTCCTATGAAGACACAAGGCTTTTTGCCCGTGATTTTGTATTAGAAATAAATAACCTTCAAGTATATCCTATTCAGTAATGATATATCACCCAAGATCATATCTGTGTATATATATATATATATATATATATATATATATATATATATATATATATATATATATATCGAGCTACAATGTCCTTTAATATCTAATTCGCTCTACCTCGGAATTAATATATTTTCATATATGCTTAACGAAGGGGAATTTTTTTCTCGATAATAGATTTGCCTGGACCAGGGCGCGAACCTATGGATCCTTTCAAACCCAGGAACGTCAGTGAAGCTTTACCTACTACACCACCGCGAGAGGTAAAGCTTCACTGACGTTCCTGGGTTTGAAAGGATCCATAGGTTCTCGCCCTGGTCCAGGCAAATCTTTTATCGAGAAAAAAATTCCCCTTCGGTTAAGCATATATGAAAATATATTAATTCCGAGGTAGAGCGAATTAGATATTAAAGGACATTGTAGCTCGATATATATATATGAATCACGGAAATGTGATATGACTTATATATATATATATATCTCATATATATATATATATATATATATATTATATATATATATAATATATATCATATTCCTACAGTGAAGTGGTCTGTAAATAAGTGTTGACATAAAAAAAATAGTAAAGGTTGTATGTACTATCACAAATAGACCGCGTGAGTGCGTTTAGAATACACTTCGGCACCGAGAATGTCTTCGAATTATAAAATGAATAATCTTATTCATGGGTCAATTAGATTGATTGCGAATTACTTACAAACAGTGTTTTGTATTTGACCTACAACTGTAGAGGTACGAGAGAGAAGATTCCAACAAACAAAAGGCATCGAGATGGATTAGATAGGGATTATAGCTTTTCTACCTGGGAGGCCAGTATAAAATCGGTGTAAGGAAACTAGCCAGCTGACCTGAGAAGCACTTCGCTATTCGTAGCGATATCGCAGTATTTGGCGGATTCTCGCCAATTTATACAATATTTAAAATTGAATTACACTCAGATGGCTTAGAATTTGGTTTTTTATTCTTAATATTCTTATTACTATAACACTGATCTTCATTTCCATCAGAATTAAAATGCTTATTTTCAAATATGAAAATTCGAAAAGAACTCAGTCTTTGCCTACTAACCGAGGGAAAGTAACTCAGTCTAATATGGGTTAATCCTCCCGCCATTTCACTCTTGAAAGTTGGAGACATTGTACGTATTGCCGATGAGCGTTGAAACGCAATTTTTAGGAGGGGATATACAATTCAAAATACTCTGGAAATTTTTAAAATCCGAAAAGTGGATACAACACAAAATCCAGTCGTATACTTCTTGGAAGATTTAGCGGGTGAAGAAATAGAGAGCGTATTTTATCGTGAAGAATTAATTCCCACAAATCTACCAGAAACGTATGATATCACTATTCTGGGAAGGAAGAGGAAAAATAATAAAATTCAATATTACTTTCATTGGAAAGGCTATCCGAGTCAATTCAATTCCTGGGTTGATGAATCTCAAATTGTACGGATATGAACCGTAAGCAACCTTTAATACGTAGAAATAAAAACTTTATTTTATTCATCTCTGGTTTATCACCCAGTCAAAGAAGTAAAGTTATTCCCATCTTAAACGGTGGTTTGGTGTCTACTCTCTCGGAAATTTTTAGAAATTTTCTTTGTGGTAATCTAACTCAACATAAGAAGTTTATTAAACACTGAAGAAATTGTAGACAAGAAATTCATCTTGTGTCCTTGAAAACAATGTCCATATCTAAGAAGAAAAATATACTGAAAAGCCAAAAAGGGGGGACTATTCTATCTGTGTTATTGCCTATTGCTGCGAGTTTGGTAGGGAGTCTTTTTAATTGAAAATGAAGGAGTTTTACATTATACCTGCCATTACCTACGAGAGGTTAATGAATAGAAAAAAGGTTTGTGATGGTGGGTACTGGCAAGTTGGATACGGCAGCTGTTATTAGTAGCGGACACGTCCCCCTTAATATCCAAAAACCACCTATGCCGGCTATATCGCTCACGGGACCTCCTCCTCCTCCTCGTCCTCCTCCTATAAAAAGTGTAGGTGCAGTGACTGGAGGGGAGGTGGTAAACGCCCCGATTACGTTGAAAACAATTAAAGGGGACATGACTCGCAAAAAAAGCAATCCTGATTTAACAGATATTATTCCAATATTTTTTAAAGAACCTCAAAAGTCATACATTACAGCTTTTGTTAAGCACTTACAAGATTCTAACACAGTTGAATGGAATGAAGTAGGAGATTTAACTCATCCACTTGCAGGTTATAATATTTTAGATATAGCTTGAGAATTTCAAGGGAATAAAAAAACCCACGTTGATAATATTTCGAATTATCACTACTTCATTGAAATGGCGAGGTGAGGGCGGGACATGCGAAAAACAAGATGGCGAGTGTGTGGGTGGCTTATTAACATTTTAGGAACAATGATACCGGAGCTGTTTAGTCACGTGATACTGATTTTGATAAAATGAGTCATATGTGTGGATGACCTTTGGCATGAGGGAATGATAAGACTTGTTTAATTGTGTGAGCGTGAATCATTGCTGGGAGAGACTTGATGCTTCGTCACAACTGGTTTGTAATCAGTGATTGTGATAGAGGCAGCTCGGGTTGCGGGGCTTTCGTAGCTCATAATCTCTCGAAGGATTCTCACATCAAGACGTGAACTCTTGCCATGGCTTCATCAACCTCCTCGTGCAAGTTAGTTTTCGGGAACTTGTCCAAAAATAAGTTCAGGAGGAGGAATACGTGTTTAGCAGTGGCCACTAATTGTGTGACATGCAGGAATTACGGTGTGGTGGCGGATGTCATTCGAGCTTATCCGTATGCCGAATTGGCAGGTTTTCGATATTCTCGCACTGTCTTCGTGATAGGGGTATTGAAGGGTCCACCATTGTGAAAAGACCTTAAAATATCACATCTTGGAAATGCGACGAAGAAGTTGATCTACCCACCATAGCTACCTTATTAACCCAATACGGTATCGGCGCCCCCATTGAAGATAATGAGAGCAAAAAGAGCATGGCTTATTCCAAAGATGAAGATCACGCCGATCGTTTGGGCAGAGATAGCAAACATATGAGATTCAATCACTTTTTTTATTCGGTCAAGAAATTGAAGGAAGAATTATTTAAATCATCTTATGACTATGTCAAATATGTTATCTTTCCCGCTGGCATCAGTCAAAGCGGGCTGGTTAATACGACTTGGTTGAATCAATATTTACCTGTGTTAGCTACATTCAGTGATGAAATGAGCAAAATTGGTAAAATATGTTGCGTGGCTATAATGAAAAAGAATTTATCCTTGTTGGAAGAAAGGTGCGTGGAAGATTTATATATGAAAAACTTGATAGCTAAATTTAAAAGCTTTGAGGTGTTAGATGAAACGTCGTCTTTGATGCACGGTTGGGAAAGTGCTGGAGAAGATGTATGCGGTATATACTAGGGCTGTGATGTGAAGGAACAGGTTAGAAAATATATAGTAGCCATGTGTTTTGTTGAAGTAGTGTTTTTGAAAAAGCGAATGCGTATATTATCGCGTTTGTGTTTGTTAAGTTTTTTTCTTCTAATGTATGTATTTGTATGGAATATTAATTCATTCCTCTGTATTTAGCATTGGTTACAAATATGAAATAACAATTCCGTCTGTCATTTGATTTTTCATTTAACCTCTTTCAAACTCGGTATTAATAAATAAACAAAATTGAAATGTGTGCCTTTGTCCTTGTGTTCGGCATGGAGATTATGACTCAAATTCTATGATAAATAAAATTTCAAGTGGGGGTGAAGTCAGCTTGGCAAATATGGCGATAAGGTCTCGTTTCATCGTATATGTGTGCGTGACTCATCATCAGATAACATTGTCCCTGTCGGTTATTGGGGGAGATATCAAATTGATAAATATATGTCTCACATGAGGATGAAGTCAGTCGCCAAATATCCTTTTATCATGATACTCCGAATATCTAAGCAGCTGTGTATATATATAAAGCAAAATGTAACGGCTGAGAGAGAGAGAGAGAGAGAGAGAGAGAGAGAGAGAGAGAGAGAGAGAGAGAGAGAGAGAGAAGTTGATAGAGGCTATATTCGTGATGTGGTGCATATATAAATTTAGAGATTTTATAGGAGGAGGAGGAGGTAAACGTCCCGGTTACGTTGAGAACAATTAAAGGGGACATGAGTCGTAAAAAAGCATTGAACTGAGTCTATTTGGGGTCGGGGCGGGGTGGTTTTATTTCCGTAGAATTACGTGACGTCACTGGGTCATAAGGGTGGAGTCGATTTGGAGTCGGGGGTTGAAATGATGGGTTTCCCGTAGAATTACATGACGTCACGGGGGTTGGGGGGTAGGAAAATGGAGTCTATTTGTGTGTGGGGGGGGGGGGGGGTTGAAATGGTGGTTTTATTCCCGAAGAGTTACGTAACGTCACAGGAGGTAGAAAAGTGGAGTCAATTTGGGGTCGGGGGTTGAAAGGATGGTTTTATTCCTGAAGAGTTACGTGACGTCACAGGAGGTAGAAAAGTGGAGTCAATTTGGGGTGGGGGTTGAAATGGTGATTTTATTCCTGAAGAGTTACGTGACCTCACGAGGGGTAGGAAAGGTGGAGTCCATTTGGGGTCGGTGGTGGGGGGTTGAAATGGTGGTTTTATTCCCGTAGAGTTACAGGTGGCCACGCCCCCACCCCTTTTGGACCTCATGGACGTACATGACCTCATCAATAATGTGGAGTCGATTTGGGGTCAAGGGTGGCCACACCCCCTTTTACACCTCATCTACGTATATCAGCTTATAAGACAAGTGGAGTCTATTTGGGGTCAGGGGGGCCATGCCCCCTAATATGAGCTCATGTACGTACATGAGCTTGTAAGACAAATGGAGTCAATTTGGGGTCAGGGGTGGCAACGCCCCCCAATATGAGCTCATGTACGTACATGAGCTTGTAAGTCAAATGGAGTCAATTTTGGGTCAGGGGTGGCAACACCCCCCAATATGAACTCATGTACGTACATGAGCTTATAATACAAATGAAGTCAATTTGGGGTCAGAGGTGGCCACGCTCCCCAGAATAGTGGAGTCTATAGGGGGTCAGGGTGGCCACGCCCCTTTTGGGGGTTTGGGGGATAGCCCCGCCCCTTTTTAGGCCTCATGTACGTACATGAGCTTATCAGGAGGAGGGGGAGGGGGGTAGCCACAACCCTTGGGGGGACGGGGGCGGTGGGCGGGGCTAGAAAAGTGGAGTTTATATGGGGTCTGTTCCTCTATTCAGGTTAAATTTGCATTTTATATAGTAGGCTCAAATCTCAGAGACAAATGACTTCAAACCCTTATCAGTGAAACACTTAGCTTTGAAGCAAATGCCATCTACAAATTTTCGTACAAAATTTTCACGGGCATAGGAACAAATTTAAACAAAATTCAGGATATTTATTGTTGAGCAAAATTAAAAAATTAAACTACAAATTTGAACTTAAGTTTCACCGGGGAACTATATCAGGCAACATTCTCCTCAATTACTGAGAACTCAGGTACAGCCCTCTTGGGAAGACTGCAGCACATTTTACTTCCAAGTTTTCCAGTCAATTAAGCCAAACCAATCCAAACTTTACCCACGAGTATCGGCTATGAACACAGATGCATCATGCTTTTCCATCAAAAACCTGCTAACAAGTGGCTTATAAACTAAGAATCCTCCAAGCACATTCAAAAGAATTTTAGGATTCCTCCAGGAAGGGTCTTAAATCCAGATCCCTGGTGTTAGTACAGGTTTCCCACAACAACACGTTACAGAAGCCTCTTCAGTTCTACTGGGACCTCTGGAAAAGGAACAATATTCAATAAATGAAATTTGTTTGTTTTAGTTTCTGAAATTTATGCAACTACCTCTGATTTCTATGCAACTACCTCTCCGACTTCTATTTACAACGATAAAATAACCAGGTTTAATAATTTACTATGAACACGAGTAAGCACGAAGATTTTAAAACCTTAGAAATTTCATCTAATTAAAATTCAATTTAATACTGAGATTTATTCCACAACACTATACCAGTGCCATTTTGCTTGGTGAGACGTTACCGTGCACAGTCTGATTAATCAACAGATATCATGCGTTTAACATACGTCTGGAAATTTATAAATATCTAGAAGTGTTTGTGAACTGTCGGTGATAAGATTAGTGTGAAAATAGTAGTATAAAGCATCTACTAAGTTAGTTTATCAAGTGAAATACTGTAAATCAGATCAAGAAGGCAGTAAGTTCCAACTGAGGAAAAAAATGGCGAAATTTAGGGTGTTTAGCAGATTCGCAATACGATGAGGTAGCAGGAAGGAAGCTGGCATTTCTCATCTATGAGATCAACAACAGCCCTAACCAAAAAGATACAAAAGCATTCATAGATATATTAGAAGGATATGATCCTTCAAAATAGAACAAATCAACAGAAAACATCTTGGAAGTAATTGAAGAAGTTCCAAATAAAATCCAAGTGGTCAAGAGACTCATAAAGGAAATATACATAAATCAACATATTCCGACAAAGAAAATGAATAAGGTGAACATTGTAAATATCCTAATTGATGCAATAGGAAAGAGAATGCCAAAAGCATGCAAACTGTGTAAGGTGTGGTATAGCATAGTTAATCCACAAAACCTGATCAGAAAATGTTCTGCACGCAACATTCCGACGCATCCTCAATGTGCTGAAGTTATGCAAGATATGAGAAAGGATACCAGAATATTTGCTCAACATGTCTATCATGGATAGACAATGTTATTAAATCAAGACTGAATGTACAAATAGTTGAGGATGAAGAAGAAGAAGAGAAGAGGAGAAGAAGAAGAAGAAGAAGAGGAAAACGGAAGAGAAGTAAACAAAACTGAAATGACAGAAAAAAAATAGGGCAAAACAAAGAACAAGATAAAGTATGGATGCAGAGATACTCATTGATACTACATATGAGGCAATCAAGCAACATACACATGCAGAAATAAATTACGACATGACAACACAAAAGAAAATCACGAAGAGGCTCTACCCAGATCTGCACAATGATGGGAAAGAGGAAAAAATAGACAAGAAAGACAAAGTCTGCAACCTTTTGAAAAGAGGGAATTGCAGATTTGGAGAAAGATGTTACTACAAACATCCCAAGGTATGTCACAACTATGAAATCTATGGTAAATGTGCATACCTAGACGGCTATGAGGATGATTGCAGAGATCTACATCCAAAAATATGCAAAAACCTAAAAGAAGGGAAAGGATGTAAGTTCGAAAAAAATGTAAATATATGCACCCTGTAGCCATGAATCAAAATCAAATAAATAATCAATCAAATAATAAAATCCAAAATAAGAAAGAAACAAATAAAGAGAGGAACAAAGAATATCAGGTGAAAGAAAAAAGCAAGCCATCACCGCGATATGGAGTGTCGGCAAAAAATTTCCCAGCATCAACTCCAAGATGCAGCTCAAGAGATAAGATACAGAGAAAATTGCAGATTCAGACACAAAACGAATAATTATGATGAAGGAAGATCAAATATTATGGAAAAGTTGGATTTTTTAATGTCAGAATTCTGGGAATGAAGAAAAGAACAACATGGGAAAATCCTTATCATTACCCATATTAAATGAAGGAGAAAACACGCAAACCATCATAGTGATGAATGTGCAGGGTTTAGTTACGAGTAACTCAAAAAGAAAAATAGAGTACTTAGAAGAACTAACCCAAATTGAAAAGAAAATTTATATAATGAATCTAAGTGAAACCTTGTATTCCCAAGAGACTGGGAATGACGATCAAATAAAAGGGTTCCAAACTTATAGATCAGATTAAAAAATAGGAATCAAGGGGGAACCGCAATATATGGGAAAGACAAAAAACAAGAACAAATATATGAGAAACATAGTAACTCAGAATGTGTAGAATTTGAATCTGAAAAATTAATGAGCATAGTAATATATAGACCCCCTAATACTAAAGAGTTTGACATAATAATAGAAAAATTGGATGATAAATGTAGAAATCACAAGAACAGGACTATTCTCCTATCTGGAGACTTTAACTTTCCATTCGTAGACTGGAAAGAACGAATAGGAGATTTTGGTTGTATTTATACATATAAAAAAGAGAGTAATAGTAGTGCAGAAAATAAGAGGCAATTCAAAAAGCTATTAGATATGCTACTAGAATACAACATTCAACAAATAAATCACCTGCCAACAAGAAAGGAAAATACTTTAGACCTAGTATTTGTGAACGAGGTGAATTATGTTAAAGAAATAATAGTTTATAATACGAGTATTTCAGACCATAATGTCATAGAATTAACAGTCTATTCCAAAGCAAGTGAAAACAGAGATAAGCAAGAAATGAAAAAGTGGGAAGGATATGGAAAATACAACTTCTACTGTAAAAATGTAAAATGGTCAGTAATAAATGAAGAATTAAACAAAGATTGGGATAACATTTTCGTAAGTGATGATATAAGGGTAAATACGGAGATATTATATAAAATATTAGAGAAAATAGTGGATAAATATATACCGAAGAAGAAAAGTAAACATCAGTCATGCATACCAAGAGACAGAAGGATCTTGTTCCAGAAAATCAGAAAGTGGAAAAAAGGTCTTGCAAAAGAAAAAAAATGCATGGAAAGTTATAGAGCTAAAAAGTAAGATAGAAAATGCAGAACAAAAGATTATACAATCAAAAGAAAATGAAAAACAGGGACTTGGAAGAAAAAATCCTAGCAGATATCAAGCAAAACCCCAAACTATTATACTCGTACGTGAAAAAGATGAATAAAAGAAGAATAGAAATAGGCCCCCTAAGAATTGAAGGGAGATTAACGAATAAAAAAAAGGAAATATGCAACATATTGGCAGAACGATATGAGAGAATTCACCCCCAGAATTGATAATGAAGATAATGATATAGAAGTAAGGGACGAAAATAGTGAATATTTAGCAGACATAGATATTAATGAAGCTGATATTGTGCAGGCTATTAATGAAATTAAAAACGGAGCTTTAGCAGGGCCTGATGGTGTCCCTGCTATTTTGTTAACAAAAGTAGTTCATTCCATCGCAAAGCCACTTGCAATATTATTAAGACAAAGTGTGGATACAGGCAAGATTTATGATGAGCACAAATTAGCATATATTACCCCTACTTTCAAAAGACTAGAGGCAAGTAATTATAGGCCTGTGAGTCTAACACCACATATTATGAAAGTGTATGAAAGGGTAATGAAGAAAAATATTATGAGACCTTTAATTAAAAAATAATTTGTTTAACATAGGACAACATGGTTTTGTACCCGGAAAAAGTACACAAACCCAACTGTTAGTCCACCGTGAGAACATATACAAAAATATGAAAAGCGGAAATGAAACAGATGTGGTTTATCTAGACTTTGCAAAAGCTTTTGACAAGGTAGACCATAATATATTAGCGAAGAAAATTAGAAAACATAATATAGTGGATAAAGTAGGAAGATGGTTAAAAGAATTTTTACACAACAGAAAACAGATAGTTATTGCAAATGATGAGAAATCAGATGAAGCTAAGGTAATATCCGGTGTGCCACAAGGTATGGTGTTAGCTGCATTAATGTTTGTTATTATGATTGCAAACATAGACAGTAATGTTAAGGACTCGGTAGTGAGTAGTTTCGCCGATGACACAAGAATAAGTAGAGAAATTACTTGTGATGAAGATAGGAACACGCTACAAAGAGACCTTAACAAAGTATATGATTGGGCAGAGGTAAATAGGATGGTATTTAACTCTGATAAATTTGAATCAATAAATTATGGAGACAGAAGGAAAGCTATATGTATATAGGGGATCTAATAATGAGACAATTACAAATAAGGAAGCAGTTAAAAGACCTTGGTGTGATGATGAATAGGAACATGTTATGCAATGATCAAATAGTAATTCTATTGGCAAAATGTAAAGCAAAGATGGGATTGTTGTTACGGCACTTCAAAACAAGAACAGCTGAACACATGATTATGCTTTATAAAACATGTGTTCGTAGTCCACTTGAATATTGCAATATGATATGGTACCCACACTATCAAAAGGATATTGCACAAATAGAGAGTGTACAAAGGTCCTTTACAGCTAGAATAGAAGTAGTTAAGGACCTTGACTACTGGGAAAGACTACAATACTTAAAATTATTTAGTCTAGAAAAGGAGAAGAGAATGCTACATGATAATTCAGGCATGGAAACAGATAAAAGGAATAGCCAAAAACATCATGGAGCTAAAAATATCAGAAAGGGCAAGCAGAGGTAGATTAATAGTGCCCAAAAGTATACCAGGAAAAATAAGGAAAGCACACAGGACATTAATCCACTACGCACCAGCATCGATAATGCAGCGTCTATTCAATGCGTTGCCAGCTAATCTGAGGAATATATCAGGAGTGAGTGTAGATGTGTTTAAGAATAAGCTCGACAAATATCTAATCTGCATCCCAGACCATCCAAGATTGGAAGATACAAAATATACCGGAAGATGTACTAGTAACTCTCTGGTAGACATTAGAGGTGCCTCACACTGAGGGACTTAGGTCAACCCGAACAAGATGTAAGGTCTGTAAGGTAAGATAAGTTCAGCCACGAACGCCTAACTGCATAGCAAGGATAGAGTAAACTAAGGTTTAATCTGTTTAAGATTTTTAACCCGCTATGAGTGTCACAGCTGCACAAGGCAAATAGTTACAAAACAGACTAGTCTTAAGTTTTAAAACTGATATATTTAGTAAACCTTCAGTTCCGCACATTTTTAATAACTGAGCTATTAATATACTAGCTCAAACCCTATTACCAATGTTTTAGTTAAACTAACATTTCAGTAATTTATAACCAAGTTACTTGTCAGTATTGTGGTATTAGTAAACATGGTAAATCATAACTCCCAATTATAATTATAAATTAAGTTTATCCAGTTATAAAAATTATGTTTGCTTCAATTCTCTGAACACCCAAGAAAAAGCCTGAACACCTTAACATACACCCAAATATTATGTTCCTGTGTCAGAACCTAGATTTCATTGGACGCCTGATAGTGGGATTTAATGGGGATAAACATTGGCCACTTATCAAAACTATACTACTAGGCATTCCAGGGCCGTGTCCAATTGATTTTCGTTGATAAAATCCTACCGAAACATCGGATATGGGTCATATTTTGGAAATAGGTATTTGAAGCCACAGCCTAATTGGCAAAAATATGCAGTAATGTCTAATGTGAATAATAAAGGCACTTACCAGAGTAAATATAAGAAATTGAAAGGGTAACTTAGCTAAATTTAGACGCACCCAGAGAGAGGCTAGTTGTGACGTGAACTATGACATCAGATGTAATACCCAGTTAACTTTCCATTCACAATAGTAAACACGCCGATAACAGGAGGAGGACAGCAGAGCATTCATACGCCAAAGCCAATCTGTTCTACGTGACTGCTGTCTGGTGTTTCAATTATGGCAGGCCTGGCAAATTGTCCTCGTGGCTGCAAGACTGCTTTCG
This sequence comes from Macrobrachium nipponense, assembly GCF_015104395.2. Lineage (NCBI taxonomy): Eukaryota > Metazoa > Arthropoda > Malacostraca > Decapoda > Palaemonidae > Macrobrachium > Macrobrachium nipponense. The sequence continues at coordinate 48,717,292 of NC_087209.1, forward strand.
TGCTGCGTGTTTTTGCAGTATGCAATAAAGAAAAGAACCGCATGCGTCATATGATTAATATTAACAGGTAAGTGGATAACAGATCATGCACAAACACCAAATGATTCAGACAGGAAGCCTAAATTAAATTTTATAGGGGTCATACTTGAATGACGAGTTTGGAAAAAAAAATGAGATATAAAAATATTTTGTTTATATTAATGTATTTCTAAATTTTCACAATAAGAATAAGAGATGACAGATTTTTTCTTGACTGCAAACTATCTCACTGACTAGCTTCAACCATATTTAACAATTTACCTATCCTACTGATCTCCTTATATATATATATATATAATAATATATATATATAATACTATATATAATATTAATATTATATATATATATAATATATATATATATATATACTGTACTTACACACACACACACATTTATATATAAAGCTTCATTTACAAATTATGTGTATGTGCATGTATGTACTATATATGTCTAAGTTCATATATGTAAAGCATTTATATATCTCAAAATATTCTACTCATACTCTTCCTTGATGTCGAAGCATGAATAATAACAATAATGATGATTATATTAATAACAACAATAATGATAATAACTGTGACGAATATTAATGTGATTATTATGACTTATAATATTATCAATTTCTTTGCATGAACGTGTGCGTAGAGAAAACAAAGTATAACATATAATGCATTTTTATTCACTGGCTAAATACTGGTCTTTGTCCACACAGGCCCTACGACCGTGTGGCAAATTTCATGGGTATCACGTCGCTTTCTGTGAGGAAGATTGTTCACCGTAACAGATCAGTGATCTCACATGAGTCTGCTGGCGAAGTATTTCATATACCACAAGCCTTTGATAATTTTACAGTGGGTGCCATTCGTCGGTTTGTTCACGAGATATTTGCTGCAAAGCAAGTATTTACTGTTAGAACCCTGATGACAGATTTGAAGACAGCCACCATAATCCCTGAAACAACCTCCGAGATAGCGGTGTGGCGGCTCCTGCAAGATATGGGATTCAGATATAAAACGTCTCAACGAAAGATGTATCTTGCAAGAGTCCATTGATGTGGTTTGCCGACGGATCGGGACTCCCCGGGCTCTGAAGCGCCATCGAGAAGATGGAAGGGAGATAGTATATGTCGATGAGACGTGGTTCACCACCAGAATGAGCCACAACAGAGAGTGGGTGGACACCGCACAACCTGCTACCAGTGCCACGCATAGCCGACAGGTACCACCTGGCGAGGGAGAGCGCTTCGTGGTGGTAGCAGCTGGCACAGCAAATGGATTTATTGAAGGCTCTTTCCTTTGTTATCCTGCAAAGAGTACAAGTGGCGATTACCACGGGGAAATGACAGGCGAGCTGTTCATACGCTGGTTAACAACGCAGCTTCTACCATTTCTGCTTGAACCATCAGTGTTGGTGCTCGACAATGCACCTTATCACAGCCAGCTTTTAGACGAGTGTCGGTGTCCTACCACGGCCACCAAGAAAGCAGACCTTATTACCTGGCTTCAGAGTCGCCGATTCCCTGCCACAGATGGTGCCACAAGACCTGAGCTGTTGCTCATATGTCAACAGAGCAGTACATCGTGGACAGCATAATTCGAGAGTGGGGCCACGAGGTGGTGCGTCTGCCACCTGCCCACCCAGAGCTCAATGCCATTGAGCAAGTATGGGCGTGTATGAAACGTCATGTGCGTTCATCTTTACAGCGATTCACCCGGGCAGACTTGCAGGTAAGACTGGAGGAAGCCAAGCTTTTGGCCACTGAAAGTGTTTGGGGGTCTGCAGTGAAACGATCTCGAGCCTTTGAGGATGGGTATTGGTCAATGGACAACATTCAAGAGCCTGTTGGACTTATCATTATAAACTTAGACAACGATGACGAGGATATAGAAGACCTATACCTGGATGATGACGATGATGAAAATGAATAAAAATTATTTTGGTTGTGTATTCTCTATTTTCTTTTTTTTTCCTTTACTCATGAAGAAATATTGATTTCTGTATTTGTAACGAAACTTCTTTACTTATGGTCTGCTCAATGAGCAAGATTCAGATTGGAACAAGTTCTGTCTTAATCTTAAATAAACAATAACACATGCTTTTACATAGTTTTATATTTTAATCTTTGTATAAGTTTATTTCACATTTCAGTTTTAATGCAGTTCAGCAGAATAATTGGATTAATGGATTATAAAATTTATGTTATAGCCCAAGTGCTTAGACTATGAATTATGAGTATCATTGTACTACAACGTAGTTATGCTTAAAGGAAAATATAAATTATATAATATATAAATAATATAAATATATATATATATATATATATATATATATATTATATATATATAGAAATTATATATATATATATAGATATGTAAGAATTACATTATATATATAAACCAGTGACCTGGGGTCATGGCATTAGGAGGGTTCTACGTGACCAAAGCAGACCTTAGATTACGCTATGCACTGTCTGCAGTAGCCTGATCTAGCTCTAAGCTTTGTCAACATTTTTTATGTTATGATAACTTTGCACAACAACTTCCATGGGAAGCGGTTGACCTGTTAACCTACGCCGGAAACTTGTAACTTCCGAGCCGGCAGACTACGTATGTGTTTTTTATATGAATTGCTGAGATAGCTAATGTTCCGCTATCGACGCGATGCTTTAGAATGGCAGTTCCACGCCAAATCTCAAACATATCGGTCGTCCGACCGAGCTGCATCTCCTAGTATGGAGTTACAGAATAAAGTTGTTAACTTGTTCAACTAGCCTGTTTGAATCATCTCCTCTAGACAAGAAAGAACCTCTCTACTAAGATATCCAAGGGAGATGAGAGGAACCAAACATTACTTACGGATAACAGCCGTAAGGAAAAAACAAAAAGTCTATCGCCAAGCGATAAGACATTAGAAGTGGTGGCAAGCGAACAAACGAAGAACATAATTAACGAGACCCATATCAGCCGACCGAAGGTCTACAAGAACTAACTTCCACCTTCAAACATCAAACTAAACAAAGAGAAGGAAACGGGATCTTGTTCAATCAACGCAACAGTTTATGAAGACGCAACTATGTCCTTCATCGAGAGGAATACAAGCATTTAACACTGACGTTTGAGCAACTGTTGTCACTTATCTTCGAGAATCTACACCGGACGAGGGCAGCATCGAACATCAACGGAAAGAAGAAAACAAACACAGGGAACATCACCCGTTCACGAGCAAGGACGCAGAGTGGACAGCTATACGCAGTAGTGCAAGGACGGAGGCTGTGACGTCATCAATCTTGGACTTCCCAGAGCATCGTGCACCGAGAGAAGGCCGTGACGTCATCACGACTTCCGACGCGAGACGTGGACAGGAACTGTGACGTCATCCCATGTCAACAATCCTTCGCAATATAATCTGGAGCTAAGTACCATTTTTTATCTATTCAGGTCTTTTCCTCAGTGAAGTGTTGTTCATCAAGAGTCGATCGTCCAGTATTCTGGGGGTGAGTTGTTCGCCATATTAATCTTCCTTCATTACAGAACTTATCTTCAACTACGAGGTTCTCGCCCGCAGATTAATTTTTTTTTCTTTTCTAGTTGTCATTAACCATTTCTTGCAGGAATTCTCCGTATAATATTTTATCATATTATCTGTATTTTTGTATCTTTTGGGGGATTTTCCTATTATTATAACACACTTATAAAGTACATTGCTTATGCGTTTACGTAGTGGTCGAGTGTACTCTTATAGATATTTTGATAGGATTGCAAGGAATAGAAGTGATAAGAAAAAAGTGAAAGCCGAAATGGAAGGCAATACCACTCCGGCTGGCAACCCCAACTGTGGTGACTCTCGTTAGCGCAACGAGGTCAGCGATAGTCCCTTTTCAAGGTCGGGTGTCAATGGGTTCCATGCCTCAAAATGTTGAGGCATGGATCTCATCTGTAGACGCTCATTTAAATGCAAAAAGCATCACAGACCCAGCAGTACAATTACAGGAGGCCAAGAGCTTCGTAGACTTTGCGAAAGGCGACGCAAGTGCGTATCTAAGGGGGGTTTCTTTCCAAGAAGCGCTTACATGGGACGAGTTCAAAAATAGGTTACGTGCCGTGTATGGGGGGTGAAGAGGCTTTAGATGTAGTATTGGCATTGAGAAATATCCTTAACCAAGCCTCCATGACTCAGCTCAATGTTGTCGAGCGGGCGGCGCTAATTGCCGACCGGCTAAATGAATATCAGGATAGTTTATGTAACTCCCGGGTGGGTTGCGGGTGCTAAAATCAAAGTGAAAGATTTTATCCGTTTGATCTACCTTACGTCTATCACTGTAATGTTGCCTGAAGCGTTAGTACGGTGTTTTGATAAAAAAGTTGCAGCCCGACAGTACGGAATTAGATGTGTATAAACAAATCAAAAAACACATGTCTAAATGTACCGACCTAGATCCTTCGCTCATTCAAGTTTTTGCAAAAAATGAGAACAAGCCACAACAAGTAAATGTGGTACATATAATAATCAAGTTGCAGGGATGGTTGTTATAACTGTAAACGACCAGGTTCACATGATTTCAGACTGTCGGACGCGCGGTTTTGTTCCAACAACACCAATAGTTCAACTCATTCATATAACCGTTGCTACTCGAGGAATCAACAGCCAAACGCTACAAACACGCAACCAGTTGCTAGTGCAAATAAAAAGAAGGGTCCTCAGTACTATAAGAAGAAACAACCAAACGGAAATTCTGCACAACAGCAGAAACAGAAAACAAACAAATCGTGCTTCAGGTACCTCTGTTCCTGGGCCGTCTAGCCAGAACTCGCAAGGGCAAGCGAATTTTCAGGGTGTGATAAACAAAACAAATACCACGTAGTTCACTCCAAGGGGGGAGAGGGCGATGTTGGGTCATCAATATCAACATCTTTTGTATCAAATAATCAGTTTAATCATTTATCAGATCATTGTGAGACAATTGATTTTCCTATGAAACACACGGCCGAATCAAAAAAAATCTGTGCAGGTTCCCGTAGATTTGCAACAAATTCATGCAATTATTAGTCAAAACGAGTTGCGACCAACCTTACATGCAGTAAATTTGGACCATAAGTCATTCACTTTGTTCTTTGATTCTGGGTAGTCCACGTAATATAATGGATTTAAGGACTCATCATTTACTCTTTTCAAATTTCCCTATAGAAAAGTCCGGAATAAGGCTCTCAGGCATTGGGAAAGGGAATAATGAATTAAATGTTGTGGGCCGTAACTCATGGTACAGTACAAGGTCGGTAAGCGCACGTTAGCCGATACCTTTGTCGTTGTACAAAACATTAATATGTATCCCGCAGTAATTATCGGATACCTGTCTATGGGCACTCTAAATATTATCTTAGCACCTGCAAAACACGGCGTGTATATCAAAGGGAAATTCTATAGGTCTTCTAATACCCTAAAATCTGTTTTAGATAATAAAGAGACAGACAGAGTTGTCACTTACATTACGGAACCAATCACCTGTCTCATGAACCAAGAAATAATACAGGCAACCCAACAGAACTCTCGCTCACCCGTAATATCAGCTTGCACGCAAACTCTCGAACCTAACGTAACTTCAAATATATTAGTGCGTGTAAAAAGAACCTTGCCAGGATCTGAAACATTAATCCTTTCCGAAACTCTGAAAACACACGGATTATCCGTCACACAAGCCGTTTATACAGTCGGCTCACAACAGCAATGTAATATCGAAGTCTGTAATCATTTGAATACCACTTTAGTAATCCACAAAATTCAACATATCTTGGATGCCGAAGTTTATAAACATCGCATTCTTACCGTAGCTGAGATAAATCACGCTCAATCAGTCGCGGATGAAACCCTTTTGCAATCTATAAAGAACAAAATCAATAAAGATATTCAAGAAGAAGAAATTCAGCAGAAATTTTTGAATCTGTTAACTAAATATCATGATGTTTTTTCCACTACGGATGGAACCTTAGGAAAAACGGATGTCATAGAGCATCAAATCAGGCTCAAGGACAAACAGAAAGTAATCTATGTACCTTCGTACCGACTTCCTATGAAATTTCAGAATGAGATAACAGAGGAAGTAGGTAAAATGTTAAAGGAAGGAGTCATTAGGAAATCAAACAGCCCTTATAATTTTCCGTTAATAGTAGTACCGAAAACAAAAAAAGATCGAACTTGGCGGATATGCGTAGATTTTCGTCGTTTAAACGAAGAAACAATCCCTGACAGATTCCCAGTACCATGTACCGATGATATCCTATCTTTACTAGGCCAGAATAAATATTTCACAAGCCTAGACTTACTAAAAGGATTTCATCAGATTCCGATGGAACAAGAAAGTATCCCATACACTGCCTTCAGCACAGCCAGGGGACATTATGAATTTTTGCGTATGCCTTTTGGTTTACGTTGTGCTCCTATAACTTTTACTCGTATGATAAACGTCGTGTTTGGAGACTTGTTGGGAGATATCCTACATGCCTACATGGATGACTTAGTAATCGTTTTCCAACACATTAGAAGAGCATTTACGTAAATTGGAGTTAGTGTTACAAAGGTTAAGGCAGCATAATTTAAGGGTAAAGATAAGTAAGTGTGAATTTTTTTAAAACAGAACTAGTCTATCTAGGTTTCACGGTTTCTAGTGAAGGTCTTAAAGTCGTCCACGATAAGGTGTCGGCTATCCGTAACTTTCCGATACCTATTAACGTCAAGGGAATACAGCAATTTTTGGGGTGCAGCGGATACTATCGCCGCTTCATCCGCAATTACTCAATCATAGCCGCTCCCCTAACCGATCTTATAAAAAAGGGCGTAGATTTCGTATAGGTCTGAAATTCATCAACAGGCTTTCGATAAATTGAAAGATGAACTGTGTAGTTCTCCTATCTTGAAATTTCCTGACTTCAATAAGGAATTTTTCATAGCAACAGACGCCTCAGACCTAGGAGTAGGTGGGGTATTGCTTCAACAATATGATAGACAGTTTTTCCCTATAGCTTTTTATTCACGTAAACTGAGACCTTCCGAAGTAAATATGCAGTAATAGACAAGGAAGGGCTCGCTATTGTTAATTCACTCGTGCACTTTAAATTCATAATCTACGGTTATCCCGTCAAGGTTCTCACTGATCATAAGCCCCTAACCGACTTCTTTAAAGGCTTTAGTCACAGCCCCAAGCGAACTCGGTGGCACATGATCATTCAGGACTTTGGCGCGAGGATCGGGTATTTACCTGGAAAGCAAATATCATTGCTGACGCATTATCACGCAACCCCTCTTCATCTTGTACCGAGCCATTAGCTGAATTAATAGATATCTCAACCTCCATGCCCGTTGTTAAAAACTATATCCGAACAGGAAGATCTGGGCTGGAGTGCTGAACTATTACAGACGGAACAAAGAAAAGATCCGCAAATAGAAAAAATCATCATTGCGTTAAACGGAAATCCGAAGGAAAAAGAATACCTAAAGTATAAGCAGCAGAATTATATCCTACAGGAAAATATCCTGTTGTAGATCCGTGACGAGAAAACCCGCAACACACCGCAGTTTTGAATAACAACCAGGTGGTGGTGCCTATCTCACTCATACCCACTGTCTTAAAGTGGTTGCATGAAAATCCACTGCACGGACACCCGGGTTATACCTTGATGTCACAGAAAGCCAAATCCTTATTTTATTGGCATACGATGCTTAGAGATATAAAAAAGCACATAGCAAATTGTCGCACTTGTCAAGAATACAAAGGGCACACGAAGACACCTGTCAGCCTAGGGGCTTACCCCGTGCCAAATCAACCCTTTGAAAGAGTACATTTAGATTTATTAACAGGATTCTACGAGTCAGACAGAGGAAATAAGCACCTCCTAGTAAAATTATAGACGCTTTGACTCGATATACAGAACTTATAGCGCTTAAAACAAACAAAACCGCGGTCGAGTGCGCTAGGAAGTTTTACGAGTGCTACATTTGTAAACATGGAATTCCACACATCATTATCTCAGACTCGGGCGGGGAGTTCAATAATCATTTCCTTAACTCCTTGTGCGAATTCCTTAGTATAAAGAAAGTCAATACCATGATCTATCACCAGAGTCTAATGGGCTAGTGGAAAGGGCAAATCGTAAGGTTTTAAAACAATTTAAGGGTCACCTTAGGGGGGGCAGATCCCAACTGGGACATTTGCCATACCTGCGGTACTAAGCACACTTAATCACTCGTATCACGTGTCTATTAAAATGACACCGCACGAGGCACTGTACGGTATCCCGGCCCGAACGCCTTTCACATCTTAAAGCCTACAACTAATTTATCAAATCCTCTAAAGGATGTTATGGATGCAAGCATAAGTCGATATAATATAATTCGTAAGAATTTAGAAGAAGCACAGATCCTAATGAAAAAAATCATGATAAAATAGCTAAGCCAACTAGAACATATGCCGTGGGCGATCAGGTATACATACAAGTATACGTGCGTAAAGGTTTAAATTATAAACTGACACCTAAGTTTGAAGGCCCGTTTAACATTTTAGAAAATTTAACGGCCAATAGAGTTAGGGTTCAAAATGTATCCAAACCCACTGATGTGAGAATAGTCCCATTGGCACATATCAGAATCTAAAGAAAGGTAGATGGAGTGAGGGAAAAAATGGTTGTATTTATGAAACTTGTATAATAATTTATATATATATATCTATTAATCATATTGTATGTAAACCTATTCTTTTACGCGAGTTATTACATCTGTTTTACTCATTGCAGGTTTTCAAAAATGAATCTGTTATTGTTAGGAGTGATATTGTGTATTCAGACATCTTTGTTGTATGGAAAGAGCGCTAGGACTAAAGACATAGAATTTAATCATGGCTCGATTATCGAGAGAATCGATGATGTATTCATCGTGTCAAGTAATATTATTATCGAAGTAGATATGCATGCTATTTTCTTACCTGAAGATGACGTCCTTAACTTAAAGAATGACCTGATGAGGTTGGTATTTCCCTTAAGGAAATGCATGAACGTAATTTTCATGCTAACTCAGAGATTTCACTAGCTCAAACGCTAAGCGTCGCGGAAATGTTGTCTTATGACATACAAAATAAAACCGCCGAGGCAGAAGAACTCGCTCGTGACCTGCTGATGTGGTCTGTGCGGCACAATACTCTTGAACGCCGCAACCCGATTATTCTAGCTGGACTAAACATCTTAGGATCAGTTGCGAATCTAGGCTTAGGAATCTCAAATCGCCTCAAGATAAATAGTCAAAATAAAGAATTGAGTTTTTGCAACACAAAACGGAACTGGCCTTATCAGAACTTCGCAGCCAGTTATCTTCGATCAATCAAATAATGAATATCGTTAATGAACATTCAAATATATCGATCAGGTCATGGAAGTTCAACATTTGCTGGCTACTTTAGCTTACTATAGTTCGAAAATAGATCATATCCGTGTGAAAATATCACATTTTATTGAAAAGTCAAAAGATTACGTAGAAGCAATTACGTTAGCAACAAAGGGTGTGTTATCTCCTCACCTCATGCCTATTAAAGATCTGACGTTAACTTTGGAAAACGGACGGGAGAAGCTAGGTTATATTCCTTTATTGGATGCCCATAAAGTAGAATTCTATTATAGCCTAATATCAGTCAGCGTTGAAAATTATAGAATTATGATCACGATTCCTTTTGATTCTTCCGATGCTTGGCAATCATACAAAATAGCACCGTTTCCTACTTTTATGACGAATAACTCAAATCCAGTAATATCCAATTTAACAGGGCATGTACTGATTTCTTCTGATAAGAAATCATTTACAGTCATTAAAGACTTAGATAAACTCACTCACTGTTCAGAAGCCATGAATAATAAAATTTGTACAGCTGACTCTTTGAATTCTATCCTATATCAACGGATTCATGTGAGTTAGACATAGTGCTAAACGGCTCTCTCTCTCATACAAGCGAAGGTTGTCTGGGGAAACTTTATCCCTTTTACGGTAATAAATTCAATTACAGGATAATATTGGTTCCTGGATCCGTTATGATAAGGCCGGATTCGACGTCGTGTGTCCGGACACATCCACCGCCCCATGCCCCTATCTTCGTAGCAGCCGATGGTTGTACGGGGACATCTACAAATTATACCGTCAGAGGGGTCAACACGATAATACGTGAGAAGGCGTATTTCGCGAACTACACGTGGGCTACAACAATCATCCCATCACTACCTCTCCCATACAACGCGCGAGTAGCTCATCGTCTGACGCAACTGGCTGAGATGACCCACGCGTCATCGACTTATGCAGGTGGAGAACATCTTCGCTACTACATTCCTGCTAGCCGTGTTCAGCGTGACGGCCATATTGGTTATCGCCGTCAACATCTTTGCTTGGCGTAGGCTGAGGCGTAAACAGAAGGATCTCCAAGGGAACGTACTGGCCCGTCTGGATGACGTACCCGTTAAACTCAAGTCGTTTGCGTTTAGGGCCGCCTGAACCTGGCCACTTCAGTTCGTGCCTAGGGAATTGTCTGGAATTGTGTTGTGTGTGAAAAGCGGTCCGTATGCTGGCAACAATGTAGGACAAGAAAGACTCACGCCTTTGCATTTGAACAGTTAAAGTATCTCCAGGGCACCTAATAAATCATTATAGCCCAATATTATACATTAATATATTCCTAAAGGTATTTTTCGGGCACCTAATAAAATATCAGCCCTATATATTGAATTTCTGCAGAATTACATTGTTATACTATTATACAATTATATTTATAAAGAGTGACAAGTACTCTTTAAACAATTATCCATGATCATGCTATAATTCATTATTTAGTAACCAGTATTCTTTAATCAGGTTACATGTTATCATATTCATCATGTATATGGTTTTGATTTTTACCATTTTATTATTTTTGGGTACATAATCATTATTATTACCAAACATGGATCTATATTTTCCATGCATTTATCTTTGTTTATGAATATGTCAACAAGGGTATGTAACAGAATCTTTTTATGCATTTAATCACTTAGTATGTTACGAGCACGCTCCTATGAACAATGTTTAAAGTAATTTTTTTTTTATTCAAGGCTTGAATAGGTAGCAGACCGAGCCTAATGTAAGAATTACATTATATATATAAACCAGTGACCTGGGGTCATGGCATTAGGAGGGTTCTACGTGACCAAAGCAGACCTTAGATTACGCTATGCACTGTCTGCAGTAGCCTGATCTAGCTCTAAGCTTTGTCAACATTTTTTATGTTATGATAACTTTGCACAACAACTTCCATGGGAAGCGGTTGACCTGTTAACCTACGCCGGAAACTTGTAACTTCCGAGCCGGCAGACTACGTATGTGTTTTATATGAATTGCTGAGATAGCTAATGTTCCGCTATCGACGCGATGCTTTAGAATGGCAGTTCCACGCCAAATCTCAAACATATCGGTCGTCCGAACACGAGCTGCATCTCCTAGTATGGAGTTACAGAATAAAGTTGTTAACTTGTTCAACTAGCCTGTTTGAATCATCTCCTCTAGACAAGAAAGAACCTCTCTACTAAGATATCCAAGGGAGATGAGAGGAACCAAACATTACTTACGGATAACAGCCGTAAGGAAAAAACAAAAAGTCTATCGCCAAGCGATAAGACATTAGATATATATATATATAATATATATATTATATTAAATATAATTAATATATAATATATATTATTATATTAAATATATATATATATATATATATATATCTATATATATAATATAATATATATAATATATATATATTATATATAATAGATAATTATATATATATATATATATATATATATATATATATATCTTCTTCTTCTTCTTCCCAGCTTGTTCCATTTTTATATGGGGTCGCTGTTTCGGATGAGCCGTTTCCATCTATTTCTATCTTGTGCTTCTGCCTCATCAATTACCTTCTCATTTAAGTCTCCTCACACAGTCCTTCCATCTCTTTCTTGGTCTCCCTCTTTTTCTTCTTCCTTGCACCTCCACCCCCATAGTATGTCTCCCAGCGTGGTCCTCATCTCTCCTCAACAGGTGTCCATACCATCTCAGCCTCCCCTCTGCACTTTCTTGATACTTCCACCACCTTAGTTGGGACCCACCCCCTTATGTAGTCATTTCTGATCCTATCCACTCTTGTTACCCCAGACATCCACCTAAGCATTCTCATTTCTGCCACATCCATCTTCTTCTGCTCTGCTTTTCTCATGCTTGCTGTTTCCGTACCATACAGCATTGCTGTTCTTACCACCGTCTTGTGAAATTTTCTTTTTAACCTAAGCGGCACTCTTTTGTCACAAAGAACTCCCGAGGCCGCTCTCCAGTTGTTCCAGCCTGCCTGTACCCGATGTTTTACTTCTTCTTCCATACTTCCTCCAGCGTTAACAAAAGATCCCAAATACTTAAACTTATCAACTCTCCTTATTTGCTCTCCACCAAGCTGAATACTTTCTCTATCATCCCCCTCAGTGGTGGTACACATATATTCTGTCTTGGATCTACTTATTCTCATTCCTCTGTCCTCCAGTACTTGTCTCCATCTTTCCAATTTCACTTCCAGATCTTCCCTGCTCTCTGCAAACAGAACAATATCATCCGCATACAATATGTTCCATGGTACTGTCTCCCTTACGTCCTCTATTATAACATCCATCACTATGTTAAAGATAAATGGGCTCAGAGCCGACCCCTGGTGTAATCCTACTCTCACCTCAAAACCTTCTGTCTCCCCAACACTGCTCCTCACTCTGGTAAATGCATTCCGGTACATCTCTTGTATCAATCGCACATACTTCTCTGGCACCATCTTCTCCCTCAGGCTCCTCCATACCTCTTGTCTCGGGACTCGGTCATAAGCCTTTTCAAGGTCAATGAATACCATATGTAGGTCCCTTTGTCTTTCCCCGAATTTCTCCATTATTTGCCTCAGACAAAATATACCATCTGTTGTTCCCCTTCCCTTCATAAATCCCATCTGCTCTTTACCTATTTGTACTTCTTCTCTCAGTCTAGCATCTATCATCCTTTCCAGTATCTTCAAAGTGTGGGACATCAATTTAATGCCCCTATAATTACCACACTCTTGGACATCGCCTTTCCCTTTAAAAATTGGGATCAATATACTCCCACGCCACTCATTTGGTATCTTTTCCTGTTCAAGGATCTTTATCATAAGATCGTACAGTATATCCACTCCTTCATCTCCTAATGCTTTCCATGCCTCCACCGGGATCATGTCTGGTCCGGTTGCCTTCCATTCTTCATCTTCTTCAGAGCATTTAGTACCTCTTTGCTAGAAACCTCATACCATGACCAATGTTCACTTGCCCATCCTCTCTTATTAGTCTATTATTTTCTTCATTTAACAACTGTCTTCCTCCTTTCTAAGCACTACACCCTCTTGATCCTTTATTTGTTTGATATGTGTTATATCTTTGGTGCTCTTATTTCTAGCCTTTGATAGCTTGATCATCTTCTTTAATCCTTCCTTTGTCCCCAGCTCATTATACACATCATCATACGACTTTTTCTTGCTTTAGCTTGGGCTACCACCTTTTTCACCACCTTGTTTTTCTCTCTGTACCTATTTCTGTCTTCCACTGACTGTGACTCTTCCCATCTTTTCTTTGCCTCCTTCTTATCTTTTACTACTTTCTCAATGTCTTCATCCCACCACCCACTCTCCTTTTCTTCCCATATGATACCAGATGTCTCTCCTACAGCTCCTTTCCATGCCTTCTTATTACTGCTGCATTTCGTGCCCACCATTCTTGAACATCTTCAATCCCTATATCAATATCCTCCAAAACCCTCCTCTTAAACTCTCTCTTCTTATCCCCTTCCTTCTGTAATTCGTACCATTTAATTTTCCTTATCCCTTTAGCTTTGGTTTTTCTTTCCCTTTTCAACTTCAAGTCCATACATAGCAGCCTGTGTTGGGAGCTACATGGTCGCCTGGAATAACTTTGCAGTTCTTGACCTCCACCAGATTTATCCTTTTATACAAGAAATAGTCTATCTGGGAGAATCTTCCCCCACTCCTATATGTTATTAGGTGTTCCCTTTTCTTCTCAAAGAATGTGTTTACTATTGCCATGTCGAATGACACAGCAAAGTCCACTACACTCTCTCCTTCTGGGTTTCTCTCCCCAATTCCATGGCCCCCATGCACCCGCCCAATCGCCTTATTTTCACTTCCGACATGGCCATTCAAATCTGCCCCAACTATCACCCTCTCATGCTCTTCCAGTTCTTGCATTATTCCATCCATGTCTCTCCAGAAATTTCCCTTCTCTTCTTCTGTGCAACCAACTTGTGGTGCATATGCGCTTATAATATTCAGAATCTCTCCTCCATAACATATCTTCAATCTGATGATACAGTCATTCTTTCTATGCACTTCTATTACCGAGTCTTTAGTTCAGCATAGACAGTACTATACCAACTCCATTTCTACCTTGTTTATTTGCTCCACTATAATATAGCTTATATCCATCTCCCAACTCTTTAGCTTTATTTCCTTTCCACCGCGTTTCTTGCACACACACAACATCTACTTTCTTTTCTCTCATCAAGTCAGCCAATTCTCTACCTCTCCCAGTCATGGACCCAACATTTAGCTGACATACTCTGAACCCAATGTGAGCTCGCTTCTTTAGCTGCACCCGCTCCTGATGCAGTAGCCCTCGCCTTACCACAGAGTTAGGGCGATGTCTCTGTGCGTCGTTTACGGAGTACGCCTAGCATTACCTCTTTCCATATTTCGGCTCATTTCATTTTTGGTTTTGGCACAGATTTTTACAGCCGGATGCCCTTCCTGACACCAACCCTCCCTATTTATCCGTGCTTGGGACCGGCACCCATAAGGACTTGGTTGCCCCCCAGGTGGCTGGTATATATATATATATATATAATATATATATATATATATATATATATATATATATATATATATATATATATAGATATATACATAAATATATCACATATATATATATA
>NC_087209.1:48734884-48777384 GCF_015104395.2 Macrobrachium nipponense
TACCCAGGGACATCTACGCTTAGAAAACGAATCCTCCCGCAACGGAACAGGCTAAGTTTCTTTCTTTTCAAAGTCTTAAGTTATTTATACTTATTTGCCTTTGTCTTAACTTAATTCTAAATCATTTTATTTGACTTTGCAATTTCAACGTTTAGTATTTGTTCAAAAAGTCTTTAAATACTTTAGAACTTAAGTCGTGATTATTTACCACTGCAGTACAACTTAATTTCGCTTTCACTTACATTTTCAACTTTAGCTTTTAAAACTTAATATTTGCCTTTGTGGTTCAGCTTAAACTTTAAGTTTAATTTGTTCCAACTTAAATGTTTAGTGATTGTTCCTTTTGTTTGTATTGGTTTTCCACATTCGGTGCATTTAGTTTGTATTGGTTTTCTACATTCAGTGCCTTTATTTATGAATGATTTATTTGCCATTGGGGTTTAAAATAATTTGATTTATTTTCATTGACTTTGCAATTTCAATGTTTAGTATTACTAGTTTTTAAAATATTTTAGATAAGTTTGAAACTCGTGATTATTTGCTATTGCAGTTCAAAGTTTACTTTCGTCTTAGACATTTTTTAATTTTTGAGCATATGTTCCTAGTGTTTTTAGAAATCAAGTTTTTAAAGCTTATTTGCCTTTTTGGTTCAGCTTAATTTTGATTTTAATTTACTTTTTAAAATTGTTTTAGCATATTTTCATTTATATTTTTATTGGTTTTAAAATAGTATATTTGCTATTGTGGTTAGTTAATTCTAAATTTAATTTTTTAACGTCAATATTTACTGGTTGTTTTTTTGGTTTATATTGGATTTTCATCTTCAGTGCTCTTGGATTGCTTTGGTTTTTCACCTTCAGTGCTCTTGGATTGCTTTGGTTTTTCACCTTCAGTGCTCTTGGATTGCTTTGGTTTTTCACCTTCAGTGCTCTTGGATTGCTTTGGTTTTTCACCTTCAGTGCTCTTGGATTGCTTTGGTTTTTCACCTTCAGTGCTCTTGGATTGCTTTGGTTTTTCACCTTCAGTGCTCTTGGATTGCTTTGGTTTTTCACCTTCAGTGCTCTTGGATTGCTTTGGTTTTTCACCTTCAGTGCTCTTGGATTGCTTTGGTTTTTCACCTTCAGTGCTCTTGGATTGCTTTGGTTTTTCACCTTCAGTGCTCTTGGATTGCTTTGGTTTTTCACCTTCAGTGCTCTTGGATGGCTTTGGTTTTTAATCTTCAGTGCCTTTGTATTATAGTTTGGCATTCAGTGGATTTGGCTTGCTATTTGGTTTTCAACATTCAGTGGTTTTGGTCAGCTATTTTTTCAAACTATGATCTAAAATTTGAATTATATTTGAAAATCTGAGACTGACATTTAGTGCTATACTACAACTACAAATTAGTTATTTTCCAGATCTTCCGAAGCTCAACAAGAAGTTTTACTACGACTGGGGATGTGATTCTATGAAGGTTAGTATTCATAATTATCCTTAAATAAGGTAGAATGGACTTTGAAATTTGTTAAGTAAAATTAGTACATATATAAAATCAGTACTTAAATTTTCTAAATGTTATTGCAGATTGTGATACGAAACTATTTTATGAAGCCATAAAGTTCTCAAGTCTGAAGTGTAGCCCTTCAAACTCTCATGAAGGTTTGGTTGAATGGTTGAAGTTCATCAGTCGAGATTAAGGTAGGTCAGTTTTTTCAAAGTGTAAAACAATCCAACCAATCAACCTCCTCACCTCCACCCCTGCAGGGGCGGGGCCCCTGTCAGGGGTGGAAGCCACCTTCCATGCCAATGTCACTAGGTTTTCGGACCTAAGGGATATGCATGGGAGGTTTCCAATTTATTTTCAGGTTCCAAAAACTTTAGTTTTAAGGATTTAGTTTTAATTATTTAGTTTAGGCATTTTTAGAACGTAACTTACCTCATTTAGTAAATTTCAAAGATTAAACGTCTTAGTTACGCTAAATGTAAGAAAATGTTTTGAAATCTTTAATTTCACTATTTCAGAGTAAGATTTTCTAATATCACTATTCAGAGTAAGATTTTAGGTAAAGCTAAACGTAGCTTCAAACGTAAATTTTGAAATACTGTTAAGCTTTGTCTTGAATTTCAACGTAAGTTTTTATAACTGTTGCATGGCAGTTGTCCTAGTTGATATCATTAAGATTGAAATTTGATTTTAATATTCTAATTTTAGCTTATTACTTAATTTTAGAACACTTGCAAACTAGTCTTAAATTTTAATGTAAGCTTATATAATTTTTTCATTGCAGTTGTCCTAGTTCATATAATTAAAATTAAATTTTTTGATATTTTAGATCTGTTTGATTAAAAGCTAAACGTAGCTTCAAAAGTAAATTTTAGAACACTTGTAAGCTTTCTTAAATTTTAACGTAAGCTTTCATAACTGTTGCATTGCAGTTGTCAGATTAAGCATTTTTGTTTAGATTTGAAGTAAATAACATGAGTACTGATTTTGATTTTGTGGATTGAAATTCAACTATTTTGAAAGGGCGTTAACTTGTGAAAATACATTAGGTTCAGAAACTAACTTAACAGCATTGCTCATAGTTGGTCATTTTGGAACTTAACGTAAATAGACAGCATTACTCTTTTTGGAAACTTAGCGAAGTCTATTTTGATTAAATATAAATAATTTAGATTTTTATTTTCAAATTAAAGTACAGTAAAATCAGATAGCGAATTTTAAGTTACCTTTATAAAACTAGCTATATAGGTTCGTAATACACAATTCTCAATTTTACAATAACAGTACAAAGAACAAACTCGAGAATATTCCTATGGAACTGTTTTCAGTTATGTATCAAGATTGTCAAAATCATAGCTAATGCTGACCAGTGCCCTATTACCAGGTAGCTTTGGTTTATTGTAGTTTTTTTTTCTGGAATTGACTGTCCTTTTGGACTGTGCAGCCTACATCATAACCTTGATCCCAGTGTTTTTTCCCCTGGTCACTTTACTCGGGTTTCCTTTGTCACTTGACTGGGTAACCTTTCTTTGTGCATCAACAGGTTTTGAAAGTGGTCCAAGCTCTTGTTTCCCTGGTCCAATAACCTTTCTTTTGGCATCTCTGGTCAGTTTTGAAAGTGGTTTCAAGGTAAAAGTTTGAAAAGCAAATTGATCCATTGCAAAGTATTGCTTAAGAGTTATAACATGATTTTACTGCTTGTAATGATCCAGTTTGGGTTTTTAATGAAAACTTGAATGATCCAGTTTGGGTTCAATAAAAACTTTGAAGGTCCAGTTTGGGTTTGTAATAAAAACTTTAGTAATCCAGTTAGTTTTTAATAAAAACTTTAATCTATTTTGGGTTTAATAAAAATTTGAGTAATCCAGTTTGGGATCTTAATAAAAACTTTATCTATTTTGGGTTTGCAATAAAAACTTCAATGATCCAGTTTGTTTTTTTAATTAAAACTGATGAAGTTTGGGTTTGTAACAAAAACTTGAATGATCCAGTTGGGGTTTGTAATAATTTAATATATTTTGTTTGCAATAAAAACTTGAATGAACCAGTTTGGATTTGTAATAAAAACTTTAGTAATCCAGTTTGGGTTTGTAATAAAAAACCTTTTGAGTAATTTGATCTTTAATGCATTCTTTCTTACAGGGTAGGTTTTACTGGAACTAAAGGATACTAAAACAATTTAGCATTCTATTAAGGAAGCTGAGTACGCTGCATTTATCCTACAAAAGCTGAGAATAGAAGGGAATCGGACCTTGAACCAGGATGTCTTAAATATAGTCAGCTGATACTAGCTCAATATCTAAGTGTTAAATTAGATAAGAGAATTCTAGTAAATAAAATTTTAAAGTATTTACAAATCTTCCTTTCTATAACACTTAAGTTGGATGTAAGTTTTTATAGGAATTGAGACTAAAATTTAGTTGAAATGAACTGGTTTACCTTGAGCATTTTTTATATTCTAAATTCCTCGTTGCCTTCATAGTCCAGGAGACTAAAGTGTTATGAAAATTGTCATTCAATGACGGTAAAATGTTATAAAATGGCTGGCTTTAGATCCAGTTCCTGGAGCAAAGTTGTTCGTGAAAATACAATTTATTTCTCTTTTGAGGAACATTGGAAAGGCAAGTATAATTCAGGAAATGGAACTTAAATATGCAAAAGCCCTCGGGCAATGGGACTTTTTAAATTCAAGCTCCATTAGGAAGAAGAAAAGGGAAATACAGAAAGTAGATACCAACGAGACCGTTAAAAATAGAAAAAAAAAATTGAAATGCAAGAATATTGAGGTAGTAATGCATCGCATTTTCACTTGAAGCAAGAGGAAGTAAAAGGAAAGACAGAAAGAAGACCAAAGAGACCACTTAAAAAAAAAAAAAAAAATTTGTTAAAATGCAAGAATATTAAGTTAGTAATGCATCGCATTCTCACTTTTAACTTCTGAAGTTCCAACGTTGACATCCTCGAGGCTGTTCCACCGTACAACCGTGTAAGGATTAAGACTTCTAATTGAAGTAGAATATAAACTTTTAATTTAAGTGACTGAAAATAGTGTGACTGGCTTAGTGTGAATCCACTCTGTGCATGCATAAGTCATACGAAGCTATATGTTCCAAGGATAAAGCTCTGGTTATACGAAGTTGCTAGAGAAGGAAGCGAGTTATTGGCTATCAAAATTATCAAAATACTCTTAGTTTTAGCTTTAGTCAGTGCAATCGAATTAAAACTTAATTTTCCAAACAAAACAGGCTGAAATTTGCCTGGTTAAATTTTGTGAATGTCAGGATTTGTCAAGTTTACGTCCTAAGTTTGAACAAAACTAGAAATCTAACAGTTATGAGAATTTAAGAGCTATTATTTTTAATAGTTTCGAAGTTCGCGTGTTAAAGGAATTCTGAGGCTTTAGTAAAGTTGAATATAATGCGCTTACTGTAGCCTTTATTTGAAAACTTAGGTTAGTATAAAAAAAAGGGTTGTACCATTGCCGATTGCTGTGAATAGCATGTTGTAACTGCGCAAAATTGGAGGGTAGTTCCTGTTGCTTAAGTTTGATAAAGTTTTTAGTTGTCTAGACTTTTTTTATCTCTCTCTCTCTCTCTCTCTCTCTCTCTCTCTCTCTCTCTCTCTCTCTCTCTCTCTCTCTCTCTCTCGTTACTTCCATTAGACAACTTTCTTGCCTTTGCAAACAATTGTTTAATCTCTCTCTCTCTCTCTCTCTCTCTCTCTCTCTCTCATTTAATTCTCGAATCGCTATATTTTACATAGTTTGCTTAAGGTATGCTTCGAATTGTGGCACTGAAAATTCTCTCTCTCTCTCTCTCTCTCTCTCTCTCTCTCTCTCTCTCTCTCTCTCTCTCTCTCTCTCTCTCTTTTATTCTTGTTTTTCGATATTTTTTTTAAAGTTAGCTCAAAGTATACTTTGTAGTGGCACTGAAAATTTTTCTCTCTCCTCTCTCTCTCTCTCTCTCTCTCTCTCTCTCTCTCTCTCTCTCTCTCTCTCTCTCTTTATTCTTGTTTTTCTATTTTTTTAAAGTTAGCTCAAAGTATACTTTGTAGTGTGGCACTGAAAATTTCTCTCTCTCTCTCTCTCTCTCTCTCTCTCTCTCTCTAAATCTCTCTCTCTCTCTCTCTCTCTCTCTCTCTCTCTCTCTCTGTGCTCTATCGTTTTAATTCTCTCTCTTTTCGACATTTTTAAAGTTTGTAGTGTGGCACTGAAGAATGTTTCTATGAATACATTTCGGGCTGGTACGTAATTTCTACGAAAAGAGATATCTTAGGAGTTAGGACACCATATACACTTCAAAGACAAGTATCTACCTGTGCAATATGCCCTGCAGTATAATCAAGAGTTTAGATGTAATCCAGTTCTCGCGTAAGTATTCAAATTGAACTAAGATGTTGATCCTAGAAAGTTCACACATTGATGCCTCTGATAAACCAATGAAGTTAGGTTTCGATACGTGAAATTGATTTATTATACTATAGGGGGCTGACAATGACTCTGGCAGTAAGTGAAATTATATAAAACCCAAGCTGGTGATGAGAGACTATACACGAGGGGAGTTAGTAGTAGTTCGGTGTTAAAAGTGGGTCTCTGATTCTGACTATGGATTTTATCATATATACAGTTTTTTTTTTTTTTTTTTTTTTTTTTTTAGATTTTTTTTTTTTTTTTTTTAGATATGAACGGGGAGATAACAATGGATATAGGTATGTATATATTTGTCATAACTGAAACTGGTGGTGAATAAAGGAATGGTTGATGTTTGCCTCTTCTTTCATTGTCTAAATAGCCTTCTATTTTCCCTCGAGGAGAAGTATTCTTACTTGATCGTGTTCACTGTCGGATTTCGAAAAAAAATTACTATTACATAATAATTCAAAGGAAATATAAAGAATATAAACTTAGATTGTTTTATTTTTTCTCAACGATCACAGCAGTTTAAATGCCTGGTAAGTCTTGTTTTAATTAATATGAGTTTCTTAAAATAATTAAGTAAACAATTACTGCTGTTTAAATTCCCGTTAAGTCTTGTTTTAATTAACACGAGTTTCTTATTTTTAATTAACACGAATTTCTTAAAATATCCAAAGTATCTACATTTCACAATCTTTTGTTGGGTACAAAGACGACAGTAGTAGTGTTGTATAGAATTTGAATATGTATGACTATTACCTATTCTAAAGTTTTCAATTTTCGTTTTACAAGTTATATAACCTTGAGAGAGAGAGAGAGAGAGAGAGAGAGAGAGAGAGAGAGAGAGAGAGAGAGAGAGAGAGAGAGACTTATCTACAAGAAGGAAAAATGAGAGCCTCTTAAAGCGAGACCACTTTAATCTTATCATTCATCAAAAGGCTTTCATGAGGAGACCGAGAAGAGAGACTTCATATATTATCTCGAGTAATTAACATTTATCATTTATGAAGCGTCAAATCCCGTGGCATTTATTCCGGGGTGGTCCCACGTTTTCCAGAGCAAGTGGTCAGTGGACCTTTACCCATAAATGCAGACGGGATTTTAACGTTTCTGAATGTTGCGAGTTGGATGTGGCTCCATATGCATTCCTGTATACATTGCTGATGTATTTCGAAAATGGTTTAAGCCTGTGAAGCCACTGCAACTCACGTGGGTGCACTATAGGTATTGATGAATCCTTAGAAGGTGGCAGAGTATTTGCTATGACTTTCAAAGAATTTATAATTATTATTCAGAATATGAACCCTATTCATATGGGACAAGTCTACAGGGTTCATTGATTAATTATTAGTTATTATTATTATATTATTATTATTATTATTATTATTATTATTATTTTAGTATTATTATTATTATTAATTATTTATTATCACATTCATTGTATATTATAAGTATCATTTATTATATATTTATTTATGATTTATCTATTGTTATATTTATCTTTTTTATATTTATTTATTTTTATATCTATTTTTGTATTTATTTTTGTATTATTATTATTATTATTATTAGTTATTATTATTTATTATTATTATTATTATTTATGATTTATTATTATTATTATTATTATTTATTATATTATTTCAGTAGATGAACACCCCTATTCATAGGAACAAGCCCAAATACACAGAGGCCATCAACTTAAAATTCAGGCCTCCAAAGAATATGATAGTATTCATTTGAATGAAGTAACAGAAGATAATAGGAAATACACAGAGATCAGTTATTAAAGATAAATTAATAAATAAGAAAAAATAACCGTAAAATAACCATATATCGATTTAAAATGTGAAACCTTCAGTAAACCCTTATGACAGCAGTGTTAGTTGCCAAGGGAATATTAGGTTAGTTAAATGAATCACTGCCCCTTCCCTAGTAATCACACCCCCCTTCTCCTTCCTTATCCAGGCCAGCATACCTACAGACTTCCCCCATCCCACCCCAACCCCAGCAAAATCTACCGAGATGAATATAAATTCTTTAGAAAAAGGGCACCAAAATCATTACGTAGGAGATATAGCAGAATAAATAGGGTAGTTTACTAAGAGGTGAGGGGGATAAGGGTTGATGGATTGCTAGAGAGAGAGAGAGAGAGAGAGAGAGAGAGAGAGAGAGAGAGAGAGGAAGGTTTTAATTGTAAAGCACGAGAGACACAGAGATGGGAATGAAGGCATAAAAAATTGCGAAGGATGACAGAGAGAGAGAGAGAGAGAGAGAGAGAGGCATCAAAAGTCCAAATCATGAGAGAGAGAGAGAGAGAGAGAGAGAGAGTGACAGGAAGAAGACATTAAGTAAGAAAAGGCAAAGCAAGAAAGCAAGAGAGGGAGAAGAGAGAGAGAGAGAGAGAGAGAGAGATTTAAATAAAAGTCGAGAATAACGGAACGAAATGGGAGGGGCGGATGAAGGGATAAAAAGAATAACTCTGATAAAAATGGGAAGATGTATAATGGGGCGTGAATTCCGCACCCGCCCCCCCCAACCCCACCCCCACCCCCCCCACCCCACCCCCACCCCCAACCCCCAACCCCCAACCCCCAGGTCATTTTGTGGTTTTTATCTACAGCTGACTGTTTTTAACCTTTCCTCTCCCCCTCGCCATTAGTGCATTAAACTGAAACGCTCATTTTTTTCTCACTTTTTATTCAGCGTTTTGATTCATACATTTTTCATTTTTCATTTTTTTCACACTTTTTTTTTATATTCTTCTCAGCAGACTTTTTATCTTTTATTTTTTCATAAACTTGTTTAAAATCATTTTTTTTCATGACATCTCTATAACTTTTTATCACGGATTTTTATTACCTTTCTTATAATTTTTTCATCACACTTTTCATTCATTTTTTGTCATCACACTTAAAATAATGATTTTGCCATCACTTTTTTTATCATATTAACCTTCTTATTATCTGGTTATAATTAATGCTGTCGATCTCTTCATTCGTATTTTTCCTCATTTGTTTTTTACTCTGTTATTTTTTTATTGGTCTCTAAAAGAAACCTATTGAGGTGGCTATTTGTCTGTCCGTTTTCTCTAAAAGAATACTATTGAGGTGGTCATTTGTCTGTCCGTCCGCAATTTTTCAGTCCGCTCTCAGATCTTAAAAACTACTGAGGCTAGAGGGCTACAAAATAGCAAGTGGATCATCCACCCTCCAATCATCAAACATACCAAATTGCAGCCCTCTAACCTCAGTAGTCTTTATTCTATCTAAGGTTAAAGTTAGTCATGTTCGTGTGTCTGGCAATGGTATACTTTAAGCCATGGTGACCTAAAGTATACCAGTATTATAAAGTGGCCTTGATTATGCGCTGTTGCTGCAGTAAGGAAAACTCGATTGCTCAGACGAAACTGTTGCAATATTTGAATGTTTTTATCTACGATAGTAAGAATTTTGTAGGAGATCTGCCATCAGCAGGGTGCTTTGCGCAGAATAATTTAAGCTGGAGAATATAAGGGTAATTAAGATGAAAATCATCTCGGAATGATTTCATTAATGAACATGACTACTGACTCTAACTGTTATTATTATTATTATTATTTGTTATTATTATTATTATTATTATTATTATTATATTATTATTATTATTATTATTATTATTAATAAATAATAATAATGATTATTATTATTATTAACCGAACAAAAACTTCTTTCAGTTTTCTTCTGAAGATTGAAAAAGAAATCCACAAAATCACTTTGTAACTTGTTTAGTTCTAAGTATTTACATTTAGTTTTACTACACACTAAAACTAAATGTAAATACTTAGAAGTAAACAAGTTACAAAGTGATTTTGTGGGTTTCTTTTTCAATTATTATTATTATTATTTTTTTTTCTTCTTCTCTATCACAGTCCTCCAATTCGACTGGGTGGTATTTGTAGTGTGGGTCTCCTGGTTGCATCCTACCTCCTTAGGAGTCAATCACTTTTCTTACTATGTGCGCCGTTTCTAGGATCACACTCTTCTGCATGAGTCCTGGAGCTACTTCAGCCTCTAGTTTTTCTAGATTCCTTTTCAGGGATCTTGGGATCGTACCTAGTGCTCCAATGATTATGGGTACGATTTCCACTGGCATATCCCATATCCGTCTTATTTCTATTTTCAGATCTTGATACTTATCCATTTTTTCCCTCTCTTTCTCTTCAACTCTGGTGTCCCATGGTATTGCAACATCAATGAGTGATACGTTCTTTTTGACTTTGTCAATCAACGTCACGTCTGGTCTGTTTGCACGTATCACCCAATCCGTTCTGATACCATAGTCCCAGAGGATCTTTGACTGATCGTTTTCTATCACTTCTTCAGGTTGGTGCTCGTACCACTTATTACTGCAAGGTAGCTGATGTTTCTTGCACAGCCTCCAGTGGAGGGCTTTTGCCACTGAATCATGCCTCTTTTTGTACTGGTTCTGTGCAAGTGCCGGGCATTCGCTTGCTATGTGGTTTATGGTTTCATTTTTCGTATTGCACTTACTACATATGGAAGAGATGTTATTTCCATCTATCGTTCTTTGAATATATCTGGTTCTTAGTGCCTGATCTTGTGCCGCTGTTATCATTCCTTCAGTTTTCTTCTTGAGCTCTCCCCTCAGTAGCCATTGCCACGTGTCATCGCTGGCTAGTTCTTTAGTCTGTCTCATGAATTGTCCGTGCATTGGTTTGTTATGCCATTCCTCTATTCTGTTTGTCATTCTCCTGTCTCTGTATATTTCTGGGTCTTCATCTACTTTTATCAATCCTTCTTCTCATGCACTCTTGGGCCACTTGTCTTCACTTGTTTTCAGATACTGCCCCAGTGCTCTGTTCTTGATGTTGATGCAGTCCTTTATACTTAGTAGTCCTCTCCCTCCTTCCTTTTGTGTTATGTATAGTCTATCCGTATTTGCTCTTGGGTGTAGTGCTTTGTGTATTGTCATTTGTTTCCTGGTTTTCTGATCTATGCTGCAGAGTTCTGCTTTTGTCCATTCCCCTATTCCTGCGCTGTATCTGATTACTGGCACTGCCCATGTGTTTATGGCTTTTATCATATTTCCGGCGTTGAGTTTTGACTTGAGTATCGCCTTGAGTCTCTGCATATATTCTTTCCTGATCGTGTCCTTCATCTCTTGGTGTTTTATATCCCCTCCTTCCATTATTCCTATTTGTATCCTGTCTCATCTATGTGTTTGATGTTGCTCCCATCTGGTAGCTTTATTCCTTTAGTTCTCATTACTTTGCCTTTTTGTATGTTGACTAAGGCTCATTTTTCTATTCCAAACTCCATCCTGATGTCCCCAGATACAATCCTTACAGTCTGGATTAGGGTATCTATTTCCTTGATGCTCTTACCATACAGCTTGATGTCGTCCATGAACATCAGATGGTTGATTCTGTTGCCTCTTTTCTTGAGTTGGTACCCGGCATCCATCTTCTGTAGTACTTTTGTCATGGGAATCATGGCTACTACGAAGAGTAGTGGGGACAGTGAGTCGCCCTGGAAGATCCCTCTCCTGATATGAACCTCTGCTAGTCTTATTCCAGAGCTTGTAAGTATGTATTCCAGTTGTGCATTGTATTTTTGAGGAAGCTGATGGGGTTTTCCTCTGCCCCATATATTTTCAGGCATTCTATTAGCCATGTGTGTGGTATCATGTCGAAGGCTTTCTTATAGTCTATCCATGCCATGCTTAGGTTGGTTTTCCTTCTCCTACTGTTCTTCATTACCATTTTGTCTATCAGGAGCTGGTCTTTTGTGCCCCTACACTTCCTTCTGCAGCCTTTCTGTTGGTGGGGGATGTTGTTTGTCTCCTCTAGGTAATTGTATAGCCTTTTTACTGATGATACCTGTTAGTAACTTCCACATTATTGGTAGGCAGGTGATAGGCCTGTAGTTACTGGCTATATTTCCCTTACTATTGTCTTTTTGTACTAAGGATGTT
The DNA here is from genome assembly GCF_015104395.2 of Macrobrachium nipponense. Lineage (NCBI taxonomy): Eukaryota > Metazoa > Arthropoda > Malacostraca > Decapoda > Palaemonidae > Macrobrachium > Macrobrachium nipponense. The sequence continues at coordinate 48,746,758 of NC_087209.1, forward strand.
CTTCCTGTGGTTATCCATTTGGATGCATGGTGATTTGAGATACAGTGCTGGAGTTGTTCTGTTATTCGTGGGTGTAGGGCCTTGAAGTTTTTGAGCCAGTATCCATGGACTTCATCGGGACCTGGGGCTTTCCAGTTTGGCATTTTCTTTGGTTGGAGTCTGACTATGTCTGTCATGATCTCTGTGAATCTTTGTTTTATTCTTCCTGTTTCTTCTTCCTCGACTTTCTGTAGCCATGTTGCATGTTTGTTGTGTGATACCGGATTGCTCCATATATTTTCCCAGAGTCTCTTACTTGGTTCGGCTTCAGAAATTTCTTGGTGGTTGTCTTCCCCTGTTAGTTGGCTGTATAGTCTTTTCTGGTTGGTTTCGAATAGTTTGTTCTGTTGGTATCCTTTATTCCTGTTCATGTACCATTGGATCTTATGTGCTTTGGCCTTAAGCCTCTGTTTTACATCTTCTATTGTGTTGTTTAGTCCCCTCTCTTTTACTTTATATTTCTCGTTGAGTTCCTCCCTTGTTTTCTTGCTTCTTAGCCTTTTTTCTGCCATCTCTTTCAGTTTACTCAAGTCAGATCTCATCACCATGATTTGTTTTTCCAGCGTCTTTTCCAAGGAGGTTGCTGTTTTGGTTTCTGTTGGGTTGGTTGTGCTGGTGGTGTTGGTTATTATTATTATTATTATTACTATTGTTATCATTATTATTATTATTATTATTTTATTATTATTATTATTATTATTATTATTATTATTATTATGCACTCTATCACAGTCCTCGAATTCGACTGGGTGGTATTTATAGTGTGGGGTTCCGGGTTGCATCCTGCCTCCTTAGGAGTCCATCCCTTTTCTTACTATGTGTGCCGTTTCTAGGATCACACTCTTCTGCATGAGGCCCGGAGCTACTTCAGCCTCTAGTTTTTCTAGATTCCTTTTCAGGGATCTTGGGATCGTACCTAGTGCTCCTATGATTATGGATACGATTTCCACTGGCATATCCCATATCCTTCTTATTTCTATTTTCAGATCTTGATACTTATCCATTTTTTTCCCCTCCCTCTCTTTCTCTTCAACTCTGGTGTCCCATGGTATTGCGACATCAATGAGTGATACTTCTTCTTGACTTTGTGAATCAACGTCAGTCTGGTCTGTTTGCACGTATCACCCTATCCGTCCTGATACCATAGTCCCAGAGGATCTTTGCGTGATCGTTTTCTATCACTCCCTCAGGTTGGTGCTCGTACCACTTATTACTGCAAGGTAGCTGATGTTTCTTGCACAGGCTCCAGTGGAGGGCTTTTGCCACTGAATCATGCCTCTTTTTGTACTGGTTCTGTGCAAGTGCCGGGCATTCGCTTGCTATGTGGTCTATGGTTTCATTTTTTGTATTGCACTTCCTACATATGGGAGAGATGTTATTTCCATCTATCGTTCTTTGAACATATCTGGTTCTTAGGGCCTGATCTTGCGCCACTTTTATCATTCCTTCAGTTTCCTTCTTTAGCTCTCCCCTATGTAGCCATTGCCATGTGTCATCGCTGGCTAGTTCTTTAGTCTGTCTCATGTATTGTCCGTGCATTGGTTTGTTGTGCCAGTCCTCTGTTCTGTCTGTCATTCTCCTGTCTCTGTATATTTCTGGGTCTTCGTCTACTTTTATTAGTCCATCTTCCCATGCACTCTTTAGCCACTCGTCCTCACTGGTTTTCAGATATTGCCCCAGTGCTCTGTTCTCGGTGTTGACGCAGTCCTCTATACTTAGTAGTCCTCTCCCTCCTTCCTTTCGTGTTATGTATAGTCTGTCTGTATTTGCTCTTGGGTGTAGTGCTTTGTGTATTGTCATATGTTTTCCTGGTTTTTCTGATCTATGCTGCGGAGTTCTGCCTTCGTCCATTCACTATTCCTGCGCTGTATCGATTACTGGCACTGCCCATGTGTTTATGGCTTTTATCATATTTCCGGCGTTGAGTTTTGACTTGAGTATCGCCTTGAGTCTCTGCATCTATTCTTTCCTGATTGTGTCCTTCATCTCTTGGTGTTTTATATCCGCTTCTTCCATTATTCCAAGGTATTTGTATCCTGTCTCATCTATGTGTTTGATGTTGCTCCCATCTGGTAGCTTTATCCCTTCAGTTCTCGTTACTTTGCCTTTTTGTATGTTGACTAAGGCGCATTTTTCTATTCCAAACTCCATCCCGATGTACCCCCAGATACAATCCTTACAGTCTGGATTAGGGTATCTATTTCCTTGAGCTCTTACCATACAGTTTGATGTCGTCCATGAACATCAGATGGTTGATTCTGTTGCCTCTTTTATTTTCTTGAGTTGGTACCCGGCATCCATCTTCGTAGTACTTTTGTCATGGGAATCATGGCTACTACGAAGAGTAGTGGGGACAGTGAGTCGCCCTGGAAGATACCTCTCCTGATATTAACCTCTGCTAGTCTTATTCCAGAGCTTGTAAGTATTGTATTCCAGTTGCGCATTGTATTTTGAGGAAGCTGATGGTGTTTTCCTCTGCTCCATATATTTTCAGGCATTCTATTAGCCATGTGTGTGGTATCATGTCGAAGGCTTTCTTATAGTCTATCCGTGCCATGCTTAGGTTGGTTTTCCTTCTCCTACTGTTCTTCATTATCATTTTGTCTATCAGGAGCTGGTCTTTTGTGCCCCTACACTTCCTTCTGCAGCCTTTCTGTTAGTGGGGGATGGTGTTTGTCTCCTCTAGGTAATTGTATAGCCTTTCACTGATGATACCTGTTAGTAACTTCTACATTATTGGTAGGCAGGTGATAGGCCTGTAGTTACTGGCTATATTTCCCTTACTCTTGTCTTTTTGTACTAAGGATGTTCTTCCTGTGGTCATCCATTCGGGTGCATGGTGATTTGAGATACAATGCTGGAGTTTTTCTGCTATTCGTGGGTTCTGCTATTCGTGGGTGTAGGGCCTTGAAGTTTTTGAGCCAGTATCCATGGACTTCATCGGGACCTGGGGCTTTCCAGTTTGGCATTTTCTTTAGTTGGTGTCTGACTGTGTCTGTCGTGATCTCTGTGAATCTTTGTTTTATTCTCCCTGTTTCTGCTTCCTTGACTTCCTGGAGCCATGTTGCATGTTTGTTGTGTGATACCGGATTACTCCATATGTTTTCCCAGAGTCTCTTACTACGTTCGGCCTCAGGAATTTCTGGGTGGTTGTCTCCCCCTCTTAGTTGGCCGTATAGTCTTTTCTGGTTGGTTCCGAATAGTTTGTTCTGTTGGTATCCCTTATTCCTGTTCATGTACCGTTGGATCTTATGTGCTTTGGCCTTAAGCCTCTGTTTTACATCTTCTATTGTGTTGTTTAGTCCCCTCTCTTGTACTTTGTATTTCTCGTTGAGTTCCTCCCTTGTTTTCTTGCTTCTTAGCCTTTTTTCTGCTATCTCTTTCAGTTTACTCAAGTCAGATCTCATCACCATGATTTGCTTTTCCAGGCGCTTTTCAAGGAGGTTGCTGTTTTGGTTTCTGTTGGGTGGTTGTTGCTGGTGGTGTTGGTTGTTCGAATCCCCATCAGTTCTGCTACTAATCTTGCTCCTGCATATACCAAGTTATTTTGTTTCTTTCTGTGATACTGGTGGTGTGTATTATGCCCATTATTTCATTGACCTCACTTGTTTTCTCCCTTTATTTCTTGGTGTTGTAGGCTTTCATGGAGGGGATCTTTGTTCTCTCTGTATCTGGCTCCATTCATTGTCTAATCTTTTGAATTATTATTATGAGTATTTTATTTATTATTATTATTATTATTATTATTATTATTATTATTATTATTATTATTATTATTATTATATTATTTATTATTATTATTATTATTTCATTAAAAATAATGGCAGAATTCACAGAATTGATTTTATACAATATTCTTTCAATTCTTGTCTTTCTGGCACACTGGTATTATAAAACAGCTGTCCAATATTCATCGTGCTGTAGGTCGTCAACGAAATTTCGGGCTGGTGTTATCAAAGGCAAACTGGTTATCAGGGACAGGCTGGGGTCGTCAACAGGTATACAGGTGCGTTTCGTAGGTCGGGAACAGGCCGTAGTCATCAGGGGTCTATCCGGTATATCTTGTACATGTTTCAGCCACCATGTTTGGCCACCTTTGGGACGGGATCGCTGAGTGCAATGGTCTGTGTCAGTTGTTGTTGTTGGAGATTAAGCTAGCCTTGTGCTGGCACGGGCTCTTGCTCCTAGAGCAGCCCGTAACTGGAATATCTGTAAAGATACAAAAAACAGTGCTTTGGCGGTTAGTTGTAGAAAGGAGATAGGGTGACAGGCAGGATTGCAACCCCTTTGAACCTTACGGTACCCATCAGTAGGAGAGAAAGTTTTATAGCAGTGAGACTCGGCCTAGCTGGAGAGTGCTGAGTAGGAAGAAGGAAGCAAGTTTTAGTTTGAGGGAAAGGTGTTAAAAAAATAAATAAAATAAAAAAAAATAAAGAGGAGTTACCTATAAACATTTTAGGCACAATATATATACATGTGTGTAGCATCTGAAAATATTACAAAATATTACAAAATGCTACACACATGTATATATATTGTGCCTAAAATGTTTATAGGTAACTCCTCTTTATTTTTTTTTATTTTATTTATTTTATTTTTTAGAACACCTTTCCCTCAAACTAAAACTTGCTTCCTTCTTCCTACTCAGCACTCTCCAGCTAGGCCGAGTCTCACTGCTATAAAACTTTCTCTCCTACTGATGGGTACCGTAAGGTTCAAAGGGGTTGCAATCCTGCCTGTCACCCTATCTCCTTTCTACAACTAACCGCCAAAATTAAGCAATTATTATAGTATATATACATGTTCATGCATACTCGCACTTATACATATGCTCCCAAAGATGTTTATGACTCCCATTGCAAACAGTGAAGTAGAGGGTTTGTGCATTGTGTAGCTTTCGTTGGTTTTATGTTTGCAAGACAATAGGAGATTCCCATGTGTCTATGGAGAAATGCCGTGTGATTCATCTTTTTACCTGGGAGGTGGGTGAGACATTAGGAGATTCCCATGTGTCCCTATGTTATTTAGGATGTGTCTGGTGATCTGTGCCGGTGTCAGCTCTATTTCAGTTAGGTTCGACCTGAGAGACTGTGTCTCTGGGCAGTCTAGTAGGTAGTGTTCGAGGGGCTGGATTGCCTCTCGGTCACAGTACTGACATAATCTGCCCTTATTTCCTATCATTTGCCAGGTGCACAGGTATCCTAGGCTTAATCTGTGTGTGATGACTGAGAGTTTTCTAGTGGTTTGTTTTGTGATGTCATGCGGCATTAGATTTGTGACATCCACATACCACTTGGACGTCCATGAATCTTGTAGATAGTGACGTCGTACTTCACTCTCTTCTTGGAGTTTGGCATAGCTTTTTGCCATTTGCTTTAGGAATATTATGGATGGTTGCACTTTTATGCTTACTGTAATGCAGCTGAGGGCACTTTTGGCAAGGATGTCAGCTTCATTATTTCCCTGGATTCCCACATGGCTGGGTATCCAGTTTAGTGTGACTCTCCTGCCAGCAGCTTGATGTGAATTGGCCACTGATTTTATGGCTGTTATCAGTGTCACATTTTCTTTTGGATTTGTCGCTTTGATAGCGAGTATTGCTCCTTTGGAGTCAATATGCACTGTTGTGTGTCCTTCTTTTAAATTGGAATTTCTAAAGCTTTTAAGATTGCCATTAGTTCCGCTTGTAGTATGGAGGCATTGTTGGATAGCCTCCAGCTTCCTTTGCAGTCTTGGGCAGCCACTGCTGCTGCAGTTGCTGGAGCTTCTGGATCAACTGAGCCATCTGTGAATAATTATGTTTTCAGCTGCTGTGTTTCCTTGATTGCTTCTTCTGCTGCAGTTTTCATTTGTGCTGCTGAGCACAGTGCTTTGTTTGCCGGTAGTATTGTGAAGTTACACCGGATTGGGTCTTCGACCCAGGGAGGTGGTTTTTGGTATCCCTCAGGTGGGACATCCTTTGTTATGTGTTTCACTGTGTCCTGCATACCCAGTTCTCTCAATGTCTGGAGTATACTGCCCACATAGGTTTTGGGTGGGTCTAGTTCTTCATGCAGGTTTATACACGCTTGCATTTTGTTTTTGTGTGGTTCATTTCTGTCGTTTCTGATGGTTTTGCACAGAATGGCAATATTTCTTTGGCCTTTCCTGTGCTTGAGAGACTGCAGTTGTGTCTCTGCCCTCAAGAGACAAATTCTTGTCCACATTGGGGCTCCAAGTATAAGTCTCTACTGTTGATCCTTTCTGAGATTTGTCAGGACTGGTGCTGCATATTCTACTTGTGCTCTGATGGTTTGTATGTAGAACCTTCTGAGCAGATGGTATGTTGCACCTTCTTGTAGTGATGTGATTCTCTTTAGGGCATTAAGCCCTATTTTTGTTTTGGCTTGGAGGAGCTGTATTTCCTTCTCAGGAGATAGTGAATCTGCAATGCAGACTCCCAGATATGTGTAGCTATCCACCCAGTCTATGACGTCTCCTTTCAGTAGAAGGTTGGGTGGATTTCGATCATGTTTTATTGCCATGGCTTTTGTCTTATATCTGTTGATTTTGAGTCCCAGTTGTGTGCACTTGTCCTCAAGTTTTTGCAAGGCTTCTTGCATCTTTTGGAGTTGTCTTTGAGGGCCGGAGCTGACGATGTAAACATCATCAGCATATATGAAGACCTCTACTCCTTGTGGTAGCTCGAGACAGGCTACATTTTCCATAAGGACATTGAATAAGAAGGGGCTTAGAATGCCCTGTCGAGTGCCGTTTTCAAGAGAGTAGTATTCTGACATTCTGCCTTGGAACACTACTCTTGCTTCTCTGTCTTGCATGTATCCTTTTGTCCATGTAAGCAGGTTGCCTTTGATCCTCTTTTGGACTAGGGAGGAGAGGATGGTTGCTGCATTGGCCAATTCATATGCTTTTTCTAGATCTAAGAAGACCACTATGGATTTTCTGCCATTTATGGCACTTAGCACATCTGTGAGGCACTCATGGATGCCTACTCCTTCCCTATAGGCATAGAGCCTATGGTGTAGGGGCCCCGCTTTCCATAGTAGTCTGTTTAGAACCATTCTTTCTGCAACCTTTTCAGTGCAACTAATGAGGGATATCGGCCTATATGTGCCTTCCTCTTTTGGCTTTGGTATTGGTTGCGTGTCTTGCTGTTGCCATTTCTTTGGCCTGGTGTGCTCTGCATATGTCCTGTTTACCGGGAGTAGATATACCTGTTTGGCGGGGCCTCCCATGTGTCTCAGCATGCTGTAAGTGATTGCATCTGCTCCAGGGGCTGTTTCTTTTCCCCTTGCTGAGTGCACTGTTTAGTTCTTTCATAGTGAAGGGTGTGTCTATGTCATCAGGTGTGTTGCAGGCAGTATTGATTTCCCTCCACCTTGCTGGGGAAATTTAATTTATTTTTCCTCGTGTTGTTTGGGGAAGGTTGTGGGATTTTGTCCTTTCTGCGAAGTTTCTGGCTATATTGTCAGCTTCTTCTTGTGGGTTGGGATGGATGCTTTGCCCTGTTCCTCCTTTCCCTGCAATTTTTGCAAGGAATCGCCAGATCTGGGTTACTGGAGTTTGTCTGCTGATGTTTGCACACCAATCATACCATGCCTGTTGTTTGATTTCTTTTGTCTCTTCAGTTGCGTGGGCTATTACCTCTCTGAGAATTCTGTGCATCTCGTCAGATGGTTCCCGTCTGAAGAGTTTCCGGACTCTGTTGACTCTGTCATTGCGCTCTTTGACTCTTTCACAGTAGTACCATGCATCTTTGTGATCGATCTTGGATTGTTTGATCTTTGGCATGGACATGTTTGCTGCCTCTCTGAGTTTACTGATGAACTCTTCATAGAAGAGTTCTATATCGTTTGCAGGGTTTTCAAGGTAGTCCCTCGCCCATCTCGTCATTGTGGCTTCGAATGTAGCCCAGTTTGCAAACTTGGGGTTCCATCTCTCTGGTGGCGGTGGTATGGGGGGGAGCTTTTTGAGCTGTAGGCCAATGTCAATGGCTATGTGGTCGCTTGTGAGGGTCTCATGCAGTTTCCATGTTGGTTGCTTCTTTAGGGCTGAGTTTGTGAAGGTAAGATCTAGTCTTCCTCCTTTTAGGTGAGTTGGCTCTCCACTGTTTAGTAGGCACACCTCTGGGAATTCACATGATAACTGGTGTCAGATGTATTCGCGCTATTTATTGCATTCGTGTGGTTTGAAGAAATGGGTACCTCACTTTTCATTGGGTAATACCTGTGACTTCATGAGCGATGTCATCAGGGGGTCCGTTGCTGGTTGGCTGACCTCTTCATGGGCGGAGCCTCATCATTATTAGTGGTGGTGGAGGCCCCCCTCGAAGGGCGTGCTACCAGGTTGTCCTCAGGGTGAGAGCTTGAGCTTCGATCACCTTCAGGGTTACTAGGGACGTCCTCAGGTTGAGAGCTAATGCTTCTATCATCCTCAGGATCCCTCTGGTGCGATGGTCATTGTGGGGCGTTGTCTGCTGCTCTCCTGACGGCGGTAGGGAGGAGGAAGGTCTCCTGTGTGACGTTCAAACTGAGGTTCTACCTCCCGATGTGCAGCGCTTCTAAGATTCACAAACGACGTAGATCGGGTGCTTGGTTGATAACCTCGAAGTTACCGATGATGTCGCTGCGGCGGATTCTTTTATTATGTGCAGTCCTTGCATGATTAAATATTGTTCCTTCCTGCGCGTGACAGGAGACCTTTCTCCTCCCCACCGCCGTCAGGAGAGCAGCAGACAACGCCCCACAACGACCATCGCACCAGAGGGATCCTGAGGATGATAGAAGCGTTAGCTCTCATCCTGAGGACGTCCCTAGTAATCCTGAGGGTGATCGAAGCTCAAGCTCTCGCCCTGAGGACGACCTGGTAGCACGCCCTTCGAGGGGGCCTCCACCACCACCAATAAGGATGAGGCTCCGCCCACGAAGAGGACAGCCAACCAGCAAAGGGCCCCTTGATGACATCGCTCGTGACGTCACAGGTATTACCCAATGAAAAGTGAGGTACCCATTTCTTCAAACCACCCGAATGCAATAAATAGCGTGAATACATCTGACACAGACCATTGCACTCAGCGATCCTGTCCCGAAGATGGCCAAACGAGGTGGCCGAAACATGTAGACGCCTTTAAAAACCAGAAAAGAAGAAAAACAAGGAATACCGGATAGACCCTGACTAACTTACGGCCTGTTCCCGACCTACGAAACGCACCCTGTATACCTGTTGACGACCCCAGCCTGTCCCTGATAACCAGTTTGCCTTTGATAACACCAGCCCGAAATTCCGTTGACGACCTACAGCCCGATGAATATTGGACAGCTGTTTTATAAAACCAGCGTGCCAGAAAGACAAATCATTGTATAAAATCAATTCTGTGACTTCTGCCATTATTTTTAATAAAACTTTTTTGAAAGAAGGTCTGTTTCCAGCATATTATTATTATTATTATTATTATTATTATTATTATTGCTATTGTTATTGTTATTATTGGATTAACTTATCAAGCCCTCTGAGCCTAATAAAGGTTTCTTCTTGGGCTGGTTACCTCGTCATAGCTACCATCGTTTGACCACAGGATTAAATTTTCTATTCCAGTTCTGATCCAAGATAAATAAATAAAAAAAAAAGAGAGAGATAAATGTTGTTGAAATTGTGCCAGTACAAAGCAGATCGCCATGGAAAAAGGGATATTCAAAACACGGCGATAAATATTTTGGGGAACCTCCCATTCTATGGACCCGTCCGCCTTTCTCGAATTCGTGGCTGGTCTCCTGCCAAAGGAGAGAGCGGGGGGGGGGGGGGGGGGGGGGGGGGGGGGGGGGGGGGGGGGGAGGGGGGGGGGGGGTGGGGGGGGGGGGGGGGGGGGGGGGGGGGGGGGGGGGGGGGGGGGGGGGTTTTGGGGGGGGGGGGGGGGGGGGGGGGGGGGGGGGGGGGGGGGGGGGGGGGGGGGGGGGGGGGGGGGGTGGGGGTGGGGGTCAGAAGTTTTTGTGCTCGGCTGTGCTCGATGATCGTTACCAATCATGGTTTCATAGTTTTATGTTTCTTTGATCATCCAACCAGGTCTTGATAAAGGAGTATAATAATAATAATAATCGCTGTTCTGCTTCGTGTACCCGACGTTTTATTTACAAAGCTTCGTAGGTTAGTGGCATTTGCTCATAGGGGTCTCTGCTGTAGCCAATAGGATCCTGATATAAAATATTCATATGATATTTAAAAGGATCTCTCTCTCTCTATCTCTCTCTCTCTCTCTCTCTCTCTCTCTCTCTCTCTCACACCCACAAGTTTGTTTGTTTATTACACTCAAGTGAGTTTATATATGTAAATATATACTATATATATATATATATATATATATATATATATATATATATATATATATATATATATATATATATATATAAATATATATATATAATATATATCTATATATATATATATATATATATATATATATATAATCACTTCCATTGTTACTGGTTTAAAGGTGCTCTTGCCAGAGACCTGGGATAAATTTGTGTTGAATATGGCGTAAAGGTTAGGCATACTCATGCACTTACAATTATCTTATATTATGTTAGAGTACATTATATTATATACATGTTAGATAATGTACCCTAATAATATATACTATATACATATTATATATATTATAATTAGATATATTTATATTTCTATATATATAAATAAATATATATATATAGATTTAACAATATAGATATTTATGTATAATATATTAGATCAATATATATATATATATAATATATATATTATGTACATATAATACATGTATATATATAATGGATGACGCCTAACATAATATAAGATAATTGTAAGTGCATGAGTATGCCTAACCTTTACGCCATATTCAACACAAATTTATCCCAGGTCTCTGGCAAGAGCACCTTTAACCAGTAACAATGGAAGTGATTATTCCTGATTAAAATATGTCAACAAGAAAACACTACTTATCAAATAGCTATGATGACTCTGATGACTTTCACAGCTCAGCTGATCTCCTGGTGAATTAGTGTGTGTCAATTTAAGATGGCTTGTACGTATTACAACAAGGTGTGATCCGATATCCTGCTTACTAAGGGCACTCGCTAAAATCTATGGTCAAATAGAGCGTTGTTTCACCGACAAAAATTAAAATAAATATGCAATACTTTATTAGAAATAATTGTTCCGTACTGTTTAACATACACATTATTTTTTATATTTTAATTCTAATAAATATATCATAAATATCCTATCCAAAAATTCCTGTTTCTTTACCTAAACGCAAAACACCTTTTTTTAGACCTTTTTAGGCTTTTCCATAGGGCTTTCCTACCCCCTCCAACAAGGACAAGAACAACAACAAGGTAGTTTGTAGGGTCACTCCCTGACTAAGCGGAAATCACTTGTCGGATTATTTACAAATTTCCCCTCAAATTCCTGTTTCCATTTTGCCATTATTGGTCCAGAAGAGACGGATGTCTTGACCACACAGGAAGAAACCTCGAAGATGACCGGAAATTTGAAACACAATTCTTCTGTTCAGTTATGACTGGGTTTTCTCAGTCCTGTTTGCCGAGGAGAGAGAGAGAGAGAGAGAGAGAGAGAGAGAGAGAGAGAGAGAGAGAGAGAGAGAGATAAATTCCATTTATTATTAAACCTTTTTTATGAACAGCTACACGAATTCAGGGAATTAACCACTCGCGAGAGAGAGAGAGAGAGAGAGAGAGAGAGAGAGAGAGAGACCATAATTGTTTTAAGGCTTTATTTCTATGAAAGTCTTTTATATGAATTTTACAGCTTTAAGAATTCAATTTATTAACCACTCACGAGAGAGAGAGAGAGAGAGAGAGAGAGAGAGAGAGAGAGAGAGAGAGAGAGATGAGAGAGAGAGAGAGAGGGGGGGGGGGTGTGGAGAGAGAGAGAGAAAGAGAGAGAGAGAAAGACTTCGGATTAATTTTTTAAATGTTAGCTACACGAGCTTAATTCATTTACCAAATCTGAATTCTTTTCTGTTTTGTTAAAAAAACGAAGGATAAATGGAACCCATGAATAATTTTGGAAAAGAGTAAAGTTTAATAAAGGAAAAAAGATGCTTGAAGCTTCTTGAATTATCTTACAAAAAAAGAAGCCATATTAATCTAGAAGTCTTGTACGATGACGAAATTATGGAGATCTTTTTTCTGCACTGGAAAACCGAAAATGTTAATTATAAGAAAAAAAATGTAAAAAACTTATCAATTTATTTCCCCCCGACAAAAATTTTCATTTTGATTAAAAACAGAATAATGATGGAGATCTTTTTTGTGCACTGGATAACCGAAAATTTTAATTTAAAAATATATAAAAAAAACATCTTAATTGATTTCCCAACAAAATAAGTTAATTTTTGAAAAAAAATGATACTTAAATCATCTTAAATTCCCTCTCTTTAAAAGGAAATGGATCCATCCATTCTTAAAAAAAAAAAAAAAAACTAAATTCCCTCTCTCTAAAAAAAAAAACAGCATAAATCCATCCATCCTTCGCAAAAAAAAAAGAAAAAAAAAGAAAAAAAAAGGAAAAAGGAACCTGCAAAGATCTTTCCTCGCCACAGACCCTTCGCAAGCAGAGGAGTGTAATTGAATTCGCGTCTCTCCGTCTGGCAAACCTCTCGAGCATTTTATTCGCAAATTTGTTCTCTGCCTCGTCCCGAGGGAGGAGGTGCTATCAATAACAGATAGAGGACTAAAGGGGATAGCAACACTCGTAGCGGACTGAGGGAGAGAGGGAGGGAAGAATATTGTCTCGTGAAATATATATATAGGTGGTACACGAAACAGAGGTGTCCTTTATTCCTCACACCATTTGGCTGTGGAACAGCCACCCAGAGGATGTAGTGTAATTGGAACTTTTCAGAAGTTAAAGCTATTCTCCTTGTATTTTTATAAATTTTTATCTATTTGATAATTTGTTTAATTTATTTTTTAATAAGTGGGGTCTATTTCTGTATTTCCCTTTACCTAGTTTTACTTCTCCCTAATGAACATCATGATAATTTTTTGGAAGCTTGAATTTCAAGTCAGTGACCCCTGTGGTGGGCTTGGTCCATATGAATAGGTTTCATCATCTGAATAATAATAATAATAAAGAATAAAATAATAATAATAAATAATAATAATAAATAATAATAATTAATAATCAATAATAATAATAATAATAACAATAATATAATAATAATAATACTCTTTAGAAGCTTTAATTCAAGTCCTTGGCCCTGTGGTGGGGTTGTTCCATATAAACGGGGTTCATCTACTGAAAATAATAATAATAATAATAATAATAAAATAATAATAATAATAATAATAATAATAATAATAATAATAATAATAATAATAATCTTTAGAAGCTTAAATTTCAAGTCTGTGGCCCTTTTGGTGGGCTTCTTCCATATGAACAGGGTTCATCTTCTGAATAATAATAATAATAATAATAATAATAATAATAATAATAATAATAATAATAATAATAATAATAATAATAATAATAATAATAATCTTCTGAAGATTGAAAAAGAAACCACAGAATCACCGTGTAACTTTTTTACTTCCAAGTATTTTACATTTAATTTTACTCCACACTTCAGTACTTTAAGGCCCTATCTGTCGCCCATTTTCAAGAGATGTTTGGGATGTTAGCCTGGGTCAAGGCCCAGCAGTCTTCTGGAACTTCTCGTTGAGCTGTCATTTATGTGATGGCTGTTCTGGTTTCCTTGAGGTTGCTCATCCCCTATTGTCGCTCTGATATCCTGAGCTGATGGTCAATGGGATCAACCCTTGTGGTAAGGGAATGGTCACCAAAAATCTGTTGGGCAGAAAACCTAATCTCCAGGTCAGCAGGGTCAATCTTAGCTTCTTTTAATATCAAAGCTCGGCTTATGGGATCTTTTGAGGTAAAACCTTTGTTTCATTCTATTACTTCAATCTCTCTGATGAGTGCTCCTTCTACTACCCTCCTGTGACAAATTTTATTGCTTTTGTATATAAGCCTACTGTTTTTGAAATCCATCCTATGGCCATTTTCCCAACAATACCTAGCTATAGCACTCCCCTGATAGTTAAGCTGTACTGCCCTTCTATGTTGTTGGATTCTAGTCTTTATTCCCCTACCTAATTCCCCCACATATTTGTCTCCACAAATGTTACAATTGATTATGTATACCCCCGCTACATCATCTGCATTACTGTCCTCTCCTTCCAATTTATTTTTACATACTTTGTTTTTTACGGTATTATCAAAGGTACATACAAATTTATATTTACTTTCTTTCATTTTTGAAGTGTTTTGTTTCATTTTAGGCATAAAAGGGTGGGCAACTATTTTCTTGTTTTCTTTATTACATGTACTCTCCACATTTACTTTGTAAAAAATCTTCCTAGCTTTGTTGAGTGCCCTTTTTCTGAACCATTCCGGGTACGCTAATGCATCGAAACTTTTATCGATGTAATTTATTTCTTGCTCTATCTTGCAAGGGTCACACGTTCTCATTGCCCTAAGAAATAAACCTGTTAAAACACCTATTTTCATATCATGACTGGGAAAAGAGAAGAAATGAATATATGAGTTTGTATGTGTGGGCTTTCTATATGTGCTGAATTCATATCCTGTTCCTTTTCTTTCTATGAGTATGTCTAAAAAGGGCAGTTTATTATTGTTACTTTTCTCTAAAGTGAACTGTATCTTGTTATCAAACTTATTGAGTTCGTCTAGAAAAGTTTCTATTTCATTTTCATCACCTTGCAGAACAGCAAGGGAAGACGCCTATTTCAATGTTTGCATTGAAAATACCCTCATTATGTTTAGTCTCTAGGAATTCTAATACTTTATCTTAGGGGACATTGGTGAATAATACTACTACATCAAAAATAACTATGTGTCCCTTTATATTCTTATTCTTAACTTTGTCTATGAAATCTACTGAATATTTAATATGTGATTCTGAAAATATAAAACTGCAAGGATGGTGGAGATATGTGGATGAGATTTTTGCTGTTCTGCAAGGTGATGAAAATGAAATAGAAACTTTTCTAGACGAACTCAATAAGTTTGATAACAAGATCCAGTTCACTTTAGAGAAAAGTAACAATAATAAACTGCCCTTTTTAGACATACTCATAGAAAGAAAAGAAACAGGATATGAATTCAGCACATATAGAAAGCCCACACATACAAACTCATATATTCATTTCTTCTCTTTTCCCAGTCATGATATAAAAATAGGTGTTCTAACAGGTTTATTTCTTAGGGCAATGAGAACGTGTGACCTTTGCAAGATAGAGCAAGAAATAAATTACATCGATAAAAGCTACGATGCATTAGCATACTCGGAATGGTTCAGAAAAGGGCCCTCAACAAAGCTAGGAAGATTTTTTACAAAGCAAATGTGGAGAGTACATGTAATAAAGAAAACAAGAAAATAGTTGCCCTCCCTTTTATGCCTAAAATGAAACAAATCACTTCAAAAATGAAAGAAAGTAAATATAAATTTGTATGTACCTTTGATAATACCGTAAAAAACAAAGTATGTAAAAATAAATTGGAAGGAGAGGACAGTAATGCAGATGATGTAGCGGGGGTATACATAATCAATTGCAACATTTGTGGAGACAAATATGTGGGGGAATTAGGTAGGGGAATAAAGACTAGAATCCAACAACATAGAAGGGCAGTACAGCTTAACTATCAGGGGAGTGCTATAGCTAGGTATTGTTGGGAAAATGACCACAGGATGGATTTCAAAAACAGTAGGCTTATATACAAAAGCAATAAAATTTGTCATAGGAGGGTAGTAGAAGGAGCACTCATCAGAGAGATTAAAGTAATAGAATGAAACAAAGGTTTTACCTCAAAAGATCCCATAAGCCGAGCTTTGATATTAAAAGAAGCTAAGATTGACCCTGCTGACCTGGAGATTAGGTTTTCTGCCCAACAGATTTTTGGTGACCACACCCTTACCACAAGGGTTAATCCCATTGACCATCAGCTCAGGATATCAGAGCGACAAGAGGGGATTAGCAACTCTCAAGGAAACCATAACAGCCATCACATAAATGACAGCTCAACGAGAAGAAGTTCCAGGAGACTGCTGGGCCTTGACCCAGGCTGAAAACCCAAACATCTCTTGAAAATTGGCGACAGATAGGGCCTGAAAGTACTCGAGTGTGGAGCAAAATTAAATGTAAAATACTTAGAAGTAAACAAGTTACACAGTGATTTTGTGAGTTTCTTTTTCAATAATAATAATAATAATAATAATAATAATAATAATAATAATAATAATAATTGATGATGATGATAATAATAATGATAATAGTAATAATAATGATACCTGAAAAGGAATCTAGAAAAACTAGAGGCTGGAGTAGCTCCAGGACTCATGCAGAAGAGTGTGATCCTAGAAACGGCGCACATAGTAAGAGAACTGATGGACTCCTAAGGAGGCAGGATGCAACCCGGAACCCCACACTATAAATACCACCCAGTCGAATTGGAGGAATGTGATAAACCAAAATAATAATATAATAATAATACTGAGAAAACAAATCCACAGTTATGTAAATGTACATATATTTAAGTTTAAAACAGAAAAGATAGCTTTTGGAATCTGTACGGTTCCCCTTATCAGATGATAAGGGGAACCGTACAGATTCCCGAAGCTATCTTTTCTGTTTTAAACTTAAATATATGTACATTTACATAACTGTGGATTTGTTTCTCCATTTGAAGACTCGTACTACTATGAGGAATTTTTAATAATAATACTCTTTGGAAGCTTAAATTTCAAGTCAGTAGTCCCTGTGGTTTCATCTACTGAACAATAATAATAATAATAATAATAATAATAATAATAATAATAATAATAATAATAATAATAATAATAATAACTAAAACTATTGGCCTAATTCCTCCAATTTACACATTAAAGACCTTTTTATCAAAGGTCTTAAAGTCCACGTTCCGCTGTTCATTTTATTGACTTAAAGGGTCACTCGTAACTGGAGAAACTGGCCACCTTTCATCAAACACTGAATCAAGAGACTAAGGATTAGTTTTCTGAGACAATTGTATACTTCGTTACGACAGTACTTTAGGAATTGTCCAGTTGTAACATAATATTCTTTTGGAGCCAACTAGTGGTATCTCTGACAAGGACGTTAAGAGCGTTATTGGAAGCTGGCTGCTTGCTCTCTCTCTCTCTCTCTCTCTCTCTCTCTCTCTCTCTCTCTCTCTCTCTCTCTCTCTCTCATTGTGGGATAACTTATATGATTCTCTCAAGGTTCATAGCATTATTTAGGACAAACGTTTAGACCGTTTTTAGAAATAGTGAAACTCTCTCTCTCTTCTCTCTCTCTCTCTCTCTCTCTCCTCTAATTTACAGGCTAACTTCTGTAATTCTCTGACAAACGTTTGTACCATTTTTAGGAATATGGCTCTCTCTCTCTCTCTCTCTCTCTCTCTCTTAATTTACAGGCTAACTTCTGTAATTCTCTGACAAACGTTTAGACCATTTTTAGGAATATGGCCTCTCTCTCTCTCTCTCTCTCTCTCTCTCTCTCTCTCTCTCTCTCTCTGACAAATAGTGACCCAGCAGTATTGAAAGTAACAGAGAACAAGATATATAATTCATTCCTGGGGCCTTTTTAGCACTCAAGTTTAACCTACGCGAATTTGAATTGCTGATAAACTATTGCCACACAAGAGTATAAAATATTTCTTCAAAGGCTTTGAGAGTCAAGTCAAAAGTTGTATAAATGTGCAGTAAACGTTTAGGATCGCTGTCGAACTCCTCCAACGTTCCAGAGGTCGTTTATTCCTCCTCAAACCGTTGGACTATGGAACAGCCTCCCTATTGAGGATGTCGTCCAATTGGAACTTCTTCAGAAGTTCAAGCAATTATGCAGTGTAATACACCCCTTAAACGATTCTTATTGTATTTTGGCCATTTACTTATATTTTGATCTGCTTCTTTATTATAGTGTTAGTTTATTTCTGTTCGTTTGTCATAACTGATCTCCCCTATTTTGTATTTGCCGTTATCTTCTCTTGCTTCTTTCTGTCGGAAACCATGTTCTTTGGAAGCTTGGATTTCAGGTCAGTGGCTCCTTGTGGACTTAATAATAATAATAATTGTAATGATAATAAAAATGTTTTTATGGAAGCTTGAATTTTAAGTCAGTTTCCCCTGTGGTAGGTTTGTTTACATATAATAATCATACTATAATGGTCGTAATGTCTGTCTGTCTGTCTGTCATTCAATCACGGCCAAACGGCTGGTCAGATGGGCATGAAACTTGGCAGGGTTATGGTGGGGACCCCTAAGATGGTTTGTAATGGGGTTTCATCCAACCTACCCCCTCTCCTTTGTTTCTGGCCGTGAAACGAGGCTGGTTATTCCCGTAGACTTAGTTACTTTACGATTTTTCATACATTATTTCTGTACAACTTCCCCAGAGAAAGTCGCGAATATTTCAGCTTGGACACAATAGAAGATGAAAATTATCATCAATATCCGCAAGATTTTTTGAATAACTTAAATCCATTGGGACTGCCAGTGCACAAAATAACGTTGAAGAAGTACTGCCCGGTTATGTTGCTTCGGAATTTCGATCCTGCCAATGGACATTGCAATGGAACAAGGTACACCGTTATGGAGCTAAACTCCCACGTCATCGAAACAATGATAGCAACGGGCCCTCACACCGGCAAACGTCTGTTTATCCCCCGGATTCCTCTGATGCCTTTGGACAACCAGTTTCCGTTCCAGTTACGGCACAGGCAGTTTCCCATCAACCTGGCCTTCTCATTCACTACAAACAAGTCGCAGGGCCAGACTTTGGATCGTGTTGGTGTGTTTCTGCCAGTGGTACGATCACCAACCTGAAGAAGTGATAGAAAACGATCACTCAAAGATCCTTTAGGAGTATGGTATCAGAACAGATAGGGTGATACATGCAAATAGACCAGATGTCACGTTGATTGACAAAATCAAGAAGAAAGTATCACTCATTGATGTCGCAATACCACTTGACACCAGAGTTGAAGAGAAAGAAAGGGAAAGAATGGATAAGTATCAAGATCTGAAAATAGAAATAAGAAGGATATGGGATATACCAGTGGAAAATTGTACCCATAATTATAGGAACACTAAGCACGATCCCAAGATCCCTGAAAAGGAATCTGGAAAAACTAGAGGTGGAAGTAGCTCCAGGACTCATGCAGAAGAGTGTTATCCTAGAAACGGCGCACATAGTAAGAAAAGTGATGGACTCCTAAGGAGGCAGGATGCAACCTGGAACCCCACACTATAAATACCACCCAGTCGAATTGGAGGACTGTGATAAAAAAAAACAAACTAATAATAATAACGTCTTTGGAAACTTGAATTTCAGGCAATAGCCCGTTTGGTAGGCTTGTTCTACGAATAATAATAATAATAATAATAATAATAATAATAATAATAATACAAATAATAATTGGCGTCATGTGTGTCCATTTCAACGTCCATCCATCTGTCATTCAATCACGGCCAAACAGCTGGTTCAATGGGCATGAAACTTGGCACGGTTATAGTGGGGACCCCTAAGACGGTTTATAATGGGGTTTCAGCCTACCTCTCCCTCTCTTCAAAGTGGGTGGGGGTGGGGTGAGAAGGAATTCTCTGAAACGGGGCTGGTTATGCCCGTAGACCTTAGTTACTTTACGAATTTATCATACATAATTTTTTTTTTTTTTATATATATATATTTGTTAATAATAATAATAATAATAATAATAATAATAATAATAATAATAATAATAATAATAATATCTTTGAAAGCTTGAATTTTAAGTCAATGTCCCCTGTGGTAAACTTGTTACATAATAATAATATACTAATGATAATAATAATGATAATATACTTTAGGAGTTTAATTTCAGGCCTATGGCCCCTGTGGCGGGCCTGGTCTGTATGAATAAGGTTCATCTGTATAATAATAATAATAATAATAATAATAATAAGAGTGCATGGGAAGATGGACTGATAAAAGTAAGACGAAGAACCCAAAAGATACAGAGACAGGAGAATGACAAGCAGAAACAGAGGACTGGCACAAAACAAACCACTGCACTGGACAATACATGAGAAAGACTAAAGAACTGGCAAGCGATGGCACATGGCAATGGCTACAGAGGGGAGAGCTCAAGAAGGAAACTGAAGGAATGATAACAGTGGCTCAAGATCAGGCCCTAAGAACCAGATATATCTAAAGAATGATAGATGGAAATAACATCTCTCCCATATGTAGGAAGTGCAATACGAAAAATGAAACAATAAACCACAAAGCAAGCAAATGCCCGGCACTTGCACAGAACCAGTAAAGAGGAATGATTCAGTGGCAAAATCCCTCCACTGGAGCCTGTGCAAGAAACATCAGCTACCTTTGCAGTAATATGTGGGGTACGAGCACGAACCTGAGGGAGTGATAGAAAACGATCAGGCAAAGATCCTCTGGGACTATGGTATCATAACAGATAGGGTGATACGTGCAAATAGACCAGACGTGACGTTGATTGACAAAATCAAGAGGAAAGTATCACTCATTGATATCGCAATACCATGGGACACCAGAGTTGAAGAGAAAGAGAGGGAAAGAATGGATAAGTATCAAGATCTGAAAATAGAAATAAGAAGGATATGGGATATACCAGTGGAAATTGTACCCATAATCATAGGAACACTAGGCACGATTCCGAGATCCCTGAAAAGGAATCTAGAAAAACTAGAGGCGGAAGTAGCTCCAGGACTCATGCAGAAGAGTGTGATCCTAGAAACGGCGCACATAGTAAGAAATGTGATGGACTCCTAAGGAGGCGGGATGCAACCCGGAACCCCACACTATAAATATCACCCAGTGATATTTAAAGTGGCAGAATTCAGCGAATTAATCTTATATATGTTATCTTTTCTACTTTTCTCATTACTCGCCGAGCCAGAGAAGCGAGCAATAAGAACGATAGAAAAGATAATATGCGAGTATTAATTCGCTGAATTCTGCCATTTTATTCAACAACAACACAACAACAATAACAGCAATAATAATAATAATAATAATAATAATAATAATAATAAAAATAATAATAATACTATAATAATAACTAATAATAACAATAATAATAACTAATAATAACCAATAACAATAAACATAATAATAATAATAATAATAATAATAATAATAATAAAATAATAATAATAATAATCCCTGAAACGTAGTATTGAACCGAGAGGAACTATGATTCTCGACGAACGCTTCGAAGAAATAAAATATCTCCATATTTTTTCTTTAATCCCTTTTGAACTTCAACGCAGGAGATGAAAAAGCTTCGAATGTAAACGTGCCTGCAGCTTTTTTTTTTTTTTTTTTTTTTTTTTTTTTTTTTTTTTTTTTTTTTTTTTTTTACTGAAGATCAACAGCCTCTATCTATGAGGAACTCCCAGGATTGCACCTTAGGTAAGTTTAGCTGCTTTATACAATTCAGATTCAAAGGCATTGTACACGGTCTGTTTTGCAGATTACGAGGTGTAAATAATTATTGCACTAGTATTTGTAAAGGATTCCATATAACAAGAGGTCATTTACTTAGGTCAACATACACAAACATACATACACATGTATAGTATGTATGCATGTGAATGAATATATGTATATATATATATATATATATATATATATATATATATATATATATATATATATATATTTGACAGTAAACTTGGGGTGCTGACATTTCAGGACCTTTTGTCCTTTATGTTTTTTATATATATGTATATATATAGTATATATATATCTATATATATATATATATATATATATATATATATATATATATATATGATATATATATATACTATATATATATATATATATATATATGTATATATATATATAGATATATATATATATATATATATATATATATATATATATCTCTCTAACAACGGGAGCACCGCCCCATTATTCACATAGGTAACGTTAAGCCAAGAGCGGAAGGCTTACTGGTAACACCACCTTGTCTAAAATAACATTCTCTCTCTCTCTCTCTCTCTCTCCCTCGCAAGCTCCACTCCCTTATCTAAGGTCATCAAATCAGAGTAGGAACTACAAAAATATAAGTTTATTCAAAGTAAAGTATTAATTGAATAACTCAAATTCTTACATGATAATTAATGGAATGACAACTCAAGTTCAGATAACTTAGATAACCCCCGGTAAATAATAGTCTCAGTCAGTAATAGACAAACACCAATTATCTCTTCTCCAAAATACAGTCCCCCTTCACTAGGACACTTAGTCCACTCCACTAGATCCACCTGTTTAAAGACAGGAGGGACATACTAATAAATACACACAATTTAAAGACAAAGCCAAAAGATCAAATGAAACAGAACATCTTTACAAAATGTCAAAAATGGTCAAGCCACAACTTTGGCTAAATAACAGTAACTCTTACTCATTGCAGCTTGGAATATCACACACAGAAACAAATATAACTTTCGCAGAGCTATCCCGGCATCCTGCCTTTTCTCCCCGTAACTGTCTCCATCGTTCTGGCTAATACATGCCATTAAGAACGGACATAGCTCATACACATGAATTCACACCCTTCGGTAACTGGTTGTAGCCAGTTTTCAAAGGCACCTTGGACAAGCCCTCATGGCACTGATATGCTTAGGTAAGGAACTTTAACATCACACCACCCAAAAAAGAGTCATCAACATTCTTAAGCTGTCGCCCGAACTCTCAGTCTCCAGGGAAGTTAAAAATGATGAATCTGTACATTTCTCCTTTTTACACACACACACACACACACACACACACACACACACACACATATATATATATCTATATATATATATACACATATATATATTAAACTAAGACGGAAATGTCCGAAGAAATTTTCGTTTTGAATATCATATTTGTATAATATTCCACATCAATGATTATCCATCATTATGTAAATCGCCATTTTCAGCTTTCAGTAGGAATTCATTTCGATGAGAATAGAAGAAGGGAAAAAAAGAATCTGAAACTGATTATTCAACAAAATAATTTGAAAATTGAATTCACAATTAATGGACAAAAATGTGAAACTTTGAATGGTACAGAAAAAAAGCATTTTTAGTTGTAAAACAGTGAATCAGTTTTTATTAAAAGTTGAAACTTATTTCCTGCTATGATGGTACATGAATTTGTCTCATATAAAGAAATATTTTTTAAAAAATATTAATTTTAATGACTTGACACTAGGAATGACTTAAGCAAAACAAAAGAAAAAATAACGAATAAATAAAAACTAACAACTACGTTTGGTAAATAAAAAATTACATACCATATCAACTAAACTATCGTTTAAAATACTTGAGTCAAACCACATTATATATCTGCCAAAATTACCGAAAGTTTCTCTCTCTCTCTCTCTCTCTCTCTCTCTCTCTCTCTCTCTCTCTCTCTCTCTCTCGTTATGTCCATTTCGGATTCCACTGTCAGAAAATATTCAGCTGTCCTCCAACTGCTTTCCATACATGCCCATTTTGGATTCCAGTAGTTATTCCAAGATCCATACATGCGCATTTTGGATTCCAATAGTTATTCCAAGATCCATGCATGTCCATTTTGGATTCCAGTAGTGATTCCAAGATCCATACATGCCCAATTTTGATTCCAGTAGTTATTCCAAGTTCCATACATGCCCGTTTTGGATTCCAGTAGTTATTCCAGTAGTTATTCCAAGATCCATACATGTCCATTTTGGATTCCAGTAGTGATTCCAAGAGCCATACATGTCCATTTTGGATTCCAGTAGTGATTCCAAGATCCATACATGCCCATTTTGGATTCCAGTAGTTATTCCAAGATCCATGCATGTCCATTTTGGATTCCAGTAGTGATTCCAAGGCTATGGAATCTCCTTGCAATTCCTCAACTGCTTTCCATCCACCAGCCTTAGGTGTTCGTCCTTGGTAATCTAGAGCCATATCTGTCCATTTTGGATTCCAGTTGTGATTCCCAGATCCATATATGCTCATTTTGGATTCCAGTAGTTATTCCAAGATCAATATATGCCCATTTTGGATTCCAGTACTGATTCCAAGGCTATAGAATGTCTAGCAGTTCCAGGACTATTGAATATCCCGGGCAATAATACTCAAAAATATTCCTCAAGACTATCAACAAACCTAGTGTTTGTTCTTACTAGAAAACCACCAAAAATCTCTGAACTGTCTCTTGCTAACTTTTGCCCACAATTTAGCTTCCCCCATTCTCGCAAGCAAGCAAGCAAGCAGTGGCTGAAGCCATGCTAAGGAAAAGTACTAAATCCAGTCCCTTTTTGATGTGATATATTCATTCCTAAAACGTACAACTAACTTGAACATTATTGAACTTACTCTCTGCAACATTATGATTTCAGGTTTGATAATTTCATGCCCCTGGAGGTTCCCGTCGGAGGACAGTGTCATAATTGTAAATCGTGCGGCGTACTGTAGGCACTACTTAGGGTTCTTTGCAGCGTCTCATCCTTAGGCCTCTTGCTGCAACCCCCTTTCATTTCTTTTGCCGTACCTCCGTTCATGTTCTCTTCCTTCCATCTTACCTTCCAGCCTCTCCTAACAGTTGTTTTCTAGTGCAACTGCAAGGTTTTCCTCCTGTTAAGCCTTTCAAACTTTTCTACTCTCAATATCCTGCTGAATGACCTCATAGGTCCCAGAGCTTGACCTTTGGCCTAGTTACTATAGTTTATGGTTTATGGAAAGTAAGATTCTCTAAGGATATTTTCTCTGACCCTCTTTTTTGAAGGACTTCAAAGAATCCTTTGTCTCTGATATGCCAAGGTCTTTGTCTAAGCCTGATTTGATAGGAATCTGGTCACGTAAGTGTGGTAAGGCGTGTAGGAGACTCGGTGAGGACCTCTGGACCAAGACCCAGCTGACAGTCGCACACTTCTCCGAATTCATGCTCATATAAACTCCAAAGAACTTAAATTGGCTTAATTATTTGAATTAGAATCGTTCCTTCTTTAATAAAGAACGAATTTCTTCCGTTCAGCTTCGATCGTATCAACCAACACCTCGTTCCGACGTCGGAAATATTCCCAAAAATCGGGGAATAAAAGTCTTATTTTTAAATTCCTGCCTTCAACTTCTCCCTCCTCCATCTTTTTCCCATCTCTGTTCGATGCGGCGCGCGTCATCTGGGAGAAGTGTAAAAAGATAACCAAAAGTAAATAAAAACTCGAATAAACAACCAATATATTACCGAGAGTAATTAAAACAAACTTGCATAATGACGTCTTCGTCTCCTTTTGGTGACAATCGACTCCGTTTTCTCTTCCGTTTTCCTCGCTCGAGGGGATACTCGTCTAGTTCCTTGTTTCTCCTCTCACTCTCGACATGATTTGTTGCCTTGAACGGCATCAGATTTCATACAAGAAGCGAATAATAATATCATTTTCTGATTCTCCGTTGAGACTGCCTTGAGAAGACCCCAGCCAAACATTGCAGCAACAAGGCACATATCTCACTGCGCAGAAGTCAAAACTCTCTCAATTTCGTCCGTGTCTGACAGATGCTTTCATGCAAATCTGTTTCCCGAAAACCCAGAGATCATCCTTTAAAAACTCTCATTCAGTCCTTCGGCCAATGACATGGTGCTTCAGGAGCAAGAGCTCGTGCTGGCAAAAGGGCCGGGGGTGGGGGGTGCCCAGTTTAATCTGGGCAGCGACAGACGACGGATATTGAAATCTGTAACCAATTCTGTTCCGACGAAGTGCAAGGGGGAGAATGTGTCAACAAACGCTGGAGTAGTGAAGAGAAAATGGAAGTCCGTATAGAAAACGGGGTCCACTCGACCCAGCAGGAACATAAGATAAATGATTTTTGCTGGCCAGTTTCGCGTCTAGCAATATTCCCTCTACTGGTATGTCAGTGGTGACTGATGGCAGTTTTATAAAAGAGAGAGAGAGAGAGAGAGAGAGAGAGAGAGAGAGAGAGAGAGAGAGAGAGAGAGAGAGAGAGAGATTGCTTCGCACTGAAGACACATGATAATAGATGTTATTCCGAATGCCACTAAAAACTGATTGCATTGGTGATATGCAGATGTGTGTGTGTGTGTATGTGTGTGAGAGAGAGAGAGAGAGAGAGAGAGAGAGAGAGAGAGAGAGAGAGAGGTAACTTATTAAAAAGATGCAATAGCTTCTTGCCACCAAATTTGTATAGTATATAAATAATTTTTCCAGAAATAATATTTTATTACCTGTCGTCTGCTCCTTAGTCTTCATGAGAGAGAGAGAGAGAGAGAGAGAGAGCTCCCTAACACCAATTTTATATATATTTGTCTTCATGAGAGAGAGAGAGAGAGAGAGAGAGAGAGAGAGAGAGAGAGAGAGAGAGAGAGAGAACTGTAGCTTTAGCTTCAGCTTCCTGCCACCAATTTTGTATATATTTGTCTTCATGTAAGAGAGAGAGAGAGAGAGAGAGAGAGAGAGGAGAGAGAGAGAGAGAGGTAACATTTGAAGGCAGATGGACAGATTGGCTATCCGAGTCAGGGATCACGGGAAAGGAAGAGTTCATTCTGACAAAGATGTCCAACTGGAAGTCCCTCCCCTTCTGGCGTTTGTGCCATTCGTCAGCTGACAGAATCCGAGCAACGGATCATCCTGTTTCGAATTTTTCAACTTTTTTAAAAACTTTGTGAATCTATCTGTTCTGAGGGGTAGTAAATCTATTGCTCTTGACAAGACCTGGTTCCTAATCTGATTAGATTTTTGCAGACAGGGTTTATTTTTGGGAGAATGTTATTTGTGGTTCTTATAATCTGATTAGATGTTTGCAGACAGGTTGTGTGGTTTATTTTTGCGAGAATGTTATTTCAGATAAATATTTTTTTTAGGATGTTCAACATTTATTCCTGGGGCCAAGTTGTTTCGTCCAATTTATAGGGTTAAGTTAGGTTGTTTAAGGAATGTTTAAGATTTATTTCTGGACCCAGGCTATTTCACCCAATTTGTGATGTTACGTTAATTATTTAATTTTGGAACAAAGCTATTTTTCCCAATTTGTAAGGTGAGTTTAGTTTTTTTTTTTTCAAAAAAACAGTAAGATTTATTTTTGGGACAAAGGTATGCCTCCCAATTTATAAGGTTAGGTTAGTTAATATTTAAAAGAATTAAGATATATTTTTGGGACAAAGCTATTTCACCCAATTTGTCAAGTCAGGTTAATTAAATAAAAAATTAAGATTAATTTTTGAGAGGTCAGGTTAATTAGAATAAAAAAATATATAGTTTTGGGACAGAAATGTCTCCCAGTTAGTAAGGTTAGGCTAATAAAAAAAATTTTCAAATTAAATCTATTAAAATTTTCATTTGGATTTTTTTTTTTTTTTGGAAATTTAGTTCTCCCAATTTATAAGGTTAGGTCAAAATAGCTCGTGTTTGTTGACTAAGCTAAGTTAGGTTAGGCAGAGTAAGTCAGGTAACTTACTTAGGCTGGCGTAAGTTGGGCTGGGGTCGAAAAGGGAAGTCAAAGACAGGATGACTTAGGGACATAATATGTCTTAGAATACAATATTTAAAAAGCAAATAATCATGAAAAGGATTTCTTTTTATACTGTTTCTTTTGACGTAAAAAAAAAGGTATCTTACCATATTTAAATTTGATAATATGGGACATTTTTAAATTGTGAATTTAGACGGAGTAAAACGATCGAAGTAGCATTTAGAATTAATTCCTCCCATTTTTGACATTTATCATTGACATACACCAAATTCAATTTACCCTTGGTTATCCCTAACCCACCCTCTGCAAAAAGAACTAAAAAATACCTCCTATAACGGACGGTTGTATGTTTCCTATTTGACATTTCTCTCTCTCTCTCTCTCTCTCTTTCTCTCTCTCTCTCTCTCTCTCTCTCTCTCTCCTCTCTCTTCCCGTGATGAAAAGGAGTTCATTATGCACCTGGCATCACCTGCAGCCTTCCACAATAGCACCTTGTTTACAGGGACCCGGAAATTGACACTTTACACGAAGCAAAACAAGGAACCTTGAGAATTGCAGCTGTGATAACTCGTTGCTGGAAGGAAGGGGAACCTAGTGTATTGTTTGTGTGTGTGTGTGTGTATGTGTGTATGTGTGAAATCTGATCTTGAAATAGCCACTTGCGTTCGCATATTCTCAGATTCTTGATATATTTAGATGCGTTTCTCAAAACCTTCTGACAAAATCTAGATGCTCTTTCTAAAAAATATATCTCTAATCAAAACCTAGACCTCCAGAGGAGACCTGATCAGGAAACAGCCAATTTAATTTGCCTTTCCTCAAGGTCTCTAAACAAAAGCTACACCTCTAGATGGGACTTCATAAAGAAGGTCAATTTTATTGGAGTTTTCTCAAGGTCTCCAAACAAAACCTAGACCTCCAGACGAGACCTTATCAGATCCAGTCAATTTTATTTGCCTTTTCTCAGTCTCCAAACAAAAGCTGGACCTCCAGACGAGACCTGACCAGGAAGCAGTCATTAGTGCTCTGGTTTTCTCTAAATCAAATCTAGACCTCCGGATGGAATCTGATCAGGAAACATCAGTCAAACAAGACTAGAGTAAAATGTTGCAGCAACAGGATCGAGAAGCCTCTAATGATACGTGTGTGCTGGTGTCAAAGAGGTTCTAATCCTTCTAGTTAAGAGGAATTGGCTGACTCAGGCTCATCCTTAATGAGCAATGCTGAAGCGATGACTTTCCCCTCTCTCTCTCTCTCTTCTCTCTCTCTCTCTCTCTCTCTCTTTGTCTCTGCCTTTTGCAAAGAGGCCGTGATTAAAGGACGCCCAAAGGTTTTTAAGGGATGTACTCTGGCAGCATCAGCTATTTCTGAGTCAGGGAGGCAGACACGTGTCTGTGCAGTTTGCTTTTATCTGTTCTTGTGGTCTGCTTTTTGTTTTGTTTTTTTGTCTGTTTGAGTGTTTGCTGAATAGTTGATTTATATTTCTCAATTCCTGGCATTTTAGTATTTTATTTATATTTCATTTCTTCTATTTATTTATTAATCTATTAGTTTATTTTTCTTTATTGATACGTGATCTCCTCTCTCTGTATTACTCATTAACTTCTGTTACTTCGTTACTTCTTTCTAATGAACTTCATAATAGTCTGTGTGGAAGCTTGAATTTAATGTCAATGGCCCCTGTGATGGGCTTGTTCTGTATTAATTGGATTCATCTTCTGACTAATAATAATAATAATAATAATAATAATAATAATAATAATAATAATAATAATAATAATATACTTAGGAAGCAGACCCTCTCTCAAGCATACTTTATTAAAAGTAATGGCTACTTCAGCAGCATTACACTTGTAGAGAATCTCTACAGTGTAATGATGCTGAAGTAGCCATTACTAAATAAAATATAATAATAATAAATAATAATAATAATAATAATAATAAATAAAATAATAATAATAATAATAATAATAATAATAATAATAATAATATTCGCTGCTGAAGTAGCCATTACTTTTAATAAAGTATGCTTGAGAGAGGGTCTGCTTCCTAAATAATAATAATAATAATAATAATAATAATAATAATAATAATAATAATAATAATATAATAATAATAATAATAATATTTCGGAAGGAGACCCTCTCGTAGACATGTTTTGTTAAAAATGACTGCTGCTTCAGCACTATTAATCTTATAAAGAGTCTTCTCTATCTTTCTGATGACGGCTTTCTCGTTGTTGCTTAGACTGGCGAGCAACGCACCAAAGGGCATGGAGAGCTCGCAACACCACAATAAAAGGAGAAGGACTCGCCACTGGAATTCAGTCCCTCAGCAGTTATCGCTTGATAATGTCCTGTCGATCAGGAGGAAACGTCGCGTTAGAGAGAGAGAGAGAGAGAGAGAGAGAGAGAGAGAGAGAGAGAGAGAGAGAATTGTATAAGCAATAATAAATCAAATGACTCAACCGAATTTTACCATGCCCTTTGGTGCGTTGCTCGCCAGTCTAAGCAACAACGAGAAAGCCGTCATCAGAAAGATAGAGAAGACTCTTTATAAAGGATTTAATAGTGCTGAAGCAGCAGTCATTTTTAACAAAAAATTAATTAATAATAATAATAATAATAATAATAAATAATAATAATAATAATAATAATAATAATAATAATAATAATAATAATAATAGGGAAAAACTCTCTATCGCGAGAGTATATATAATGTTCTAAAGGGTCCACAATAACAACCAGTGTTAGGAGTCCGTGTATAATTTTTAAAACTTTACAAAAAGCTTTCGAACCCTTCCCTGGGTTTTTTCGAACCCTTCCCTGGGTTCATCTTCAGTCTGAAGATGAACCAAGGCAAGGGTTCGAAAGCTTTTTGTAAAGTTTTGAAAATTATACACGGACTCTTAACACTGTTTATTATTGTGGACTCTTTAGAACAATAATAATAATAATAATAGTTGCCTTACTATTGGATAAATGATCTGTAGCTCAGTTGGCATACAGCTGAGT
>NC_087209.1:48782384-48787384 GCF_015104395.2 Macrobrachium nipponense
TCTCATCAATCATTTGATTATTAGTTTATTGACATATATATATATATATAATATATATAATATATATATATATATATATATATATATATACATATATAGTTGCACAATTATAATGTCCTTCTCGTCTTCTCACCACTTCAGGAGGACTTGTTTTTCATTTCATCCTCCTCCGTGAACTACAAAACGGAATAACATATTTTTCTTTATTTGAAGTGGCTACGAAATGGCCACAAGGATATCGGTGGCGGGAAATGAAAATCATGCCCAGTGTTTTTAGTTCATGTTTTCAGTATACTCTTCTCTCTCTCTCTCTCTCTCTCTATTCTCTCTCTCTCTCTCTCGTCTCGCTCTCTTCTCTCTCTCCTCGTGAGTCGTGTTATTTCTGTGATGGGATTGGAGGAATAAACAAAAGTAAAAGGCAGGGTTAATATACATATGAATATAATATATCCTATATATATATATATTAATATATATAGTATTTATTTATTTATATATATATATATAGTATATATATATATAATATACAAATATATATATATATATATATATATATATATAGTATAAACATATATATATATATATATACCTATATATATATATATATATATATATATATATATATATATATATATATATATATTCTAATACAAAATAAGAGAAATTATTAATAAACCTCAAACAAAATGCTTAAGAATCAACTGTGAAAATAAAAATAAAAAACAATAGTACGAGAAACACACATGAAAAATATTTCTGAAACATTCTTTTTCCAATTTTTTCTTTCTTTTTCGAAGAAAGGAGTCTCCCAATCCCCCGAAAAGATGAAACCTTTCGGAGCGTTATCCTCGACAGAAAAGGCCCCCAAAAAATGGGGGGGGAGGGGGGATGGGGGCGCAACCAAAAAGGCAAGTCGTCAGTCTCACATTCACTCTGGTCTTAGTTTGGTGGATGACTCTCAACAATGGAAGTCGAGTTCTCTCATGCATGAAAGGCATATATATAATATATTATATATATATAATAATATATATATATAGTATATATTATATATATAATATATATATTAATATATATAGATATAAATTAATATATAATAATATATATAATAATTAAATATAATATAAATATATATAATATAATATTATATAGTATATATATATATCCTTAGAAGACGGATCTGCAGCGCTATGTACATCTCATCAGGGGAACCATAGGGAAAGGCATCGTACTCAGGTACATTTATTTCGCCGACATTTCACGACTCATAGTTCCATTCTCAAGGCTATAATTAAAGATAAACACACGAACATTAAAACTACGCACTGCATAATTCATAAAAATTACGCAATATTTAAAAATTCAATGAATATCAACATCAGAATGTAGAACATTTAAAAATTTATGAATCTCTTAAAACAGAAAAACATACTGAGCGCTAAACTACATTACAGTGACATTAAAATTATTTAAAAATTACAGAAAAAGTATACAAAAATTACGATATGGGTGTAAAAAAATTTAAAAATAAATAAATAACACTAAAACAGTAAGGCTATTCTATACCTTATCCTCGCAAAGGACGGGCAGTGACTGAGAGAATTTTTAGAAAAATAAAAATTTTATCATAATGGATTCCAAGGTTGTTAGGTCGTTTTCGTTTTGCGTTTAGCCTATAATAGTAAAATCCTTATCATTAATATATGTTTTACATGATTTAGAGTGATTTCTGATATTTGACTGTTTGGGGTTTGTTAATCTGCTGCCCGTTCTAAAACTTAAGCCCCTGTGAGAATCTGTTCTCACTTTTAGTAACCTCTTCGTACAACCCACATAAGTCCCGTGATCACATGTCGGGCACGTATATTTATATACAGCATTAGATTTTAGTAGAGGACTAAGGCGGTCTTTCGTTTTAAACAGGGATCCGATAGTTAATGGATATTTTGGGACGATTTTTAGGTTCAGTGCCGGGAATTCTTTTTGAATAATTGCCAGGAACTTTTTTCTGAAGAGGTTGTCATGGAGAAAAGGAAGCTAGCAAACATTTTTAATTTTGACACTGTCAAAACCGTTGGCACTTCTATGAATCGGGCATCACTGGGTCCGACACTTGCTAATATTTTTATGTGCTCTTTGGAGGAGCGTGTTTGATGATTGCCCCCTTAGCTTCTTGCCTCAGTTTTATCGTAGATACGTTGATGACGCATTGCATTCGCCTTATTCCGAAACAATTTTAATGCGGAACAATTCTTAGAATTTGTCAATGCCCTACACCCTAATATCAGATTTACAATCGATGAAGAAAATAACAAGCTTCCCTTTCTGGATGTTCTAGTGTCCAGGAACGAGGAAGGCTTCTACACGGGTGTTTTCAGAAAAAAGACTTTTACTGGGTTAGGTATCAACTTTTATAGTTCTTGCTTTTAAAATTTTAAACTTAATACTATCTCAACTCTCCTACACAAGGCCTTTACCCATACCTCTAATTGGTTTACTTTTAATAAGAATTAACTTTTCTTTTCCCAATATCTGAAGAATAACTGCTTCCCAGAGAAACTTGTTCAAAATGCCTAAGAAAATGCTTGATGCCCGCATTCATAGAAGTGCCAGCGGTTTTGACAATCCCAAAATTAAAAATGTTTGCTAGCTTCCCTTTTCTCCATGACAACCTCTTCAGAAAAAAGTTCCTGGCAATTATTCAAAAAGAATTCCCGGCACTGAACCTAAAAATCGTCCCAAAAAATCCTTTAACTATCGGATCCCTGTTTAAAACGAAAGACCGCCTTAGTCCTCTTCTAAAATCTAATGTTGTATATAAATATACGTGCCCGACATGTGATCACGGGACTTATGTGGGTTGTACGAAGAGGTTACTAAAAGTGAGAATAGATTCTCACAGGGGCTTAAGTTTTGAGAACAGGCAGCAGATTAACAAACCCCGAAACAGTCAAATATCAGAAATCACTCTAAATCATGTAAAACATATATTAATTATAAGGATTTTACTATTATAGGGCCAAACGCGAAAAAACGAAAACGACCTAACAACCTTGGAATCCCCTTATGATAAAAAAGATAGTTCCGTCCTTAAATGCGCAATCCTGCGAGGATAAGGGTATAGAATAGCCCTTACTGTTTTTAGTGTTATTTATTTATTTATTTTAAATTTTTTTACACCCATTATCGTAATTTTTGTATACTTTTTTCTGTAATTTTTAAATAATTTTTAATAATGTAACTGTACTGTAGTTTAGCGCTCGTATGTTTTTTCTGTTTCAGAGATTCATAAATTTTTAAATGTTCTACATTCTGATGTTGATGTTCATTGAATTTTTAAATATTGCGTAATTTTTATGAATTATGCATTGCGTAGTTTTAATGTTCATGTGTTTATCTTTAATTATAGCCTTGAGAATGCGACTATGAGTCGTGAAACGTCGGCGAATAAATGTACCTGAGTACGATGCCTTTTCCCTAGGTCCGATTAATAGATAATATATATTATATATATATATATATATATATATATATATATATATATATATATATACTATATATATATATATATATATATATCTGTGCCCCTGGAAGTGAATGGATAGACTATCCGGTGGGATTTCTCTCTCTATCTCTATCTTTCTCAACCAAGAAGCAACTTTGCAAGGTATTAAGAGGTCTTGCAAGAGAAGAGAATGACCTTTTCTTTACTCGTTTCCTTAATAAGAACATTCTCCATTGCAGTCTTCCCAAGATTCATGATAGGCAAGATTTTGCATTATAGAAAGACTCAATTCTCTGTTATCTTTTTTATTTTTTTCATTTTGATCCTAAAGACTAATCAAGAGATTCGATTAAAGTACTGTAGATCCTGTCGGGAATTTTATATGTTTTTTTTAGATCTAATAGGGAATTTTGTCTTAATTTTATGCACATCCAGTTAGGTTTTTTTTTTTTAGGATCTTACTGTAAATCCAATTAGGAATTTTGTCTTAATTTGAAGCAGATCCAATTAGATTATTTTTTTTCAGGATTTTACTGTAGATCCAGTTGAGAATTTTTTATTAAATAGATGAAGATCCGGTTTGAATTCTTTTTTCAGGATCTTACTGTAGATCCAATTGGGAATTTTGTCTTAAACAGATATAGTTCCAGTTGGAATTTTTTTCAGGATCTTACTGTAGATCCAATTGGGAATTTTGTCTTAAACAGATGTAGTTCCAGTTGAAATTTTTTTCAGGATCTTACTGTAGATCCAGTTGAGAATTGTGCCTTAATTTGATGCAGATCCAATTAGATTATTTTTTTCAGGATCTTGCTGTAGATTCAGTTGGTTATTTTGTCTTAATTTGTATCAGATCCAGTTGGAATTTTTTTTCAGGATCTTACTGTAGATCCAGTTGAGAATTTTGTCTTAAATAGATGTTGATCCAGTTGGATTATTTTCTCAGGATCTTACCGTAGATCCAGTTGAGAATTGTGCCTTAATTTGATGCAGATCCAATTAGATTATTTTTTTTCAGGATCTTACTGTAAATCCAGTTAGGAATTTTTTTCAGGGTCTTACTATAGATCCAGTTGACAATTAGGCCTTAAATAGATGTAGATCCACTTGGGAATTTTGTCATAAGTTGATGTGAATTATTTTCTATCCGCTCTTTAATTAACCTTACTTCAAATTACTTATTTATTGAGGAATATTTATACTCTCTCTCATGATAGAGAACTATGTATGCTTTCATTCCGTATTACACTAATGGAATATATTGGTTTTATGATAACTTTTTGTCCATATCAGAATAAAACTTTTTTTTTCAAGTAAAAAATAAAGCAGGCTTTAGATGAAGTATTTCATCAGCGAAAGTAAAAAAAACTAAAGTAGCCTTGTTTTACCCCAGAAGCGTTCTCCCTAACGTAATATATCACATATATATAAAACTATTGTGTAAAAAAAGAAGGTCCATTAAGCTGGAAATATGAGGAAATGGAGAGTAGATGCC
>NC_087209.1:48794884-48797384 GCF_015104395.2 Macrobrachium nipponense
CTACCGTCTCAAGTATTTTAATAAAATAAAAATCGACTTTGATAATTACCTATTTGAGACATGCCAACCTTTTATAAAATGAATGCAGCTGAGGCAGTAATTACTTTTAATAAACATGTTTAAAAAAAGGTTTACGTCCGGTATGCAATAATAATAATAATAATAATAATAATAATAATAATAATAATAATAATAATAATAATAATAATAATAATAATAATAATAATAATAATAAGAGGCCTCTGTGGTGGGATTGTTCCATATGAATATGGATTACCTTGTGAATAATAATAATAATAATATATGATAATAATATGGCAGAATTCAGAGAATAATTAATCTTATGAATTATTTTTCTATTTTTCTTATTACCCGCTTTCTGGCTCAGCGATACTTGGCAATAACTGGCCAATATTCATATTGTGGATAATGCTGAAAGTGGGTATTTTATTCAGAACAGGCTTTGTTAATCAATGACTGCTTTATTATCAGTATACTGGTATTATCAGAATGCTGGTATATGGGAAGGCATTCCTCTGGTCAAGATCAAGTAGGGGTCGTCGTCGGTGTTGGTATCATTCCATAAATGTCTTATGGACAATGTCTTATGGAATGATACCAACACCGACGACGACCCCTGCTTGATCTGGACCAGAGGAACGCCTTCCCATATACCAGTATTCTGATAATACCAGTATACTGACATACCGTCTTTGATTAATAAAGCCTGTTTTCTGAATAAATACCACTTTCAGCATTATCCCCAATATAAATATTGGCAAGTTATTGCCAAGTATCGCTCAGCCAGTAAAAGTGAGTAATAAGAAAAATAGAAAAGATAATATGTAAGATTAATTCGCTGAATTCTGCCATTTTATTCAACAAAATTTGTTTAAAAGAGGGTCTTCTTAAAGAAAAAATAATAATAATGGTAACTTTGTAAATGCCACAGCTTGGATACCCCTCAGTAAAACAAAATTTTATATTCATCCTATCATTTCGTAATAAAAAAAAAAAGAAGCAAAATAGATAAATGTAGAGGGAAAGTCGTGAGGTCAACATTTCCTGTTGACCTTTGACCTCGAAAAATGAGAGAGAGAGAGAGAGAAGAGAGGAGAGGAGAGAGAGAGAGAGAGAGAGAGACGGGGGGGGGGTGGGGGGGGGGGAGGTATTAGTCAAAGGGGGTTATTTTCGACCCTAGCAAAGTGTGCCAATGATAAGAATACTTATACCTCGTTATTTTAATCGTATACGTTTTTTCACCCTAGCGAGAGAGAGAGAGAGAGAGAGAGAGAGAGAGAGAGAGAGAGAGGTATTAGCCAAGGGGGGAATTTCAGCCCAAAATTAAGCGAGCCAATGATAAGAGCGGATATATACGCTTTGGGGAACAGGGATGGAAAAGAATAAAAGGAGGGTCATTTGGGAGATGGTCGAGTGAATGGGTAGATAGGGCAGGGATGCTAAAAGGGAGATGAAGAGGGGGAAGGTGAATAATGACTTGAAAAGATTCGCAGGAACAAAAAAATGAAGTGGAAAAGGGAGATGATGATGTGGTCGTGACGATATCGTATGGGTAATGCATTATTTCCTCCTAGAACAGTTTACCTTGTGTTTTAATAATTTGTTATATATATATATACATATATATATATATAATATATATATATATATATATATATATATATATATATATATATAATGGTTATATGTCACTTTTTAATCAACTGTTGAACTGTTCTATACCTGTTGTACTGGTTTTAACCTTACTTTGAATCCTTGTTTTAATTTTTTCTGCTTCTATGTTTACTTAGTTAGATGTTCCCAGCGTTTTTTTTCTTTCGCATTGCACCTCGAAAATGTTTTTTTTGAAATAACACGAAAGCACTCGGTCCTGCTTCTTTTATTTTTCATGTGGCCTTGGCCATATTTATATATAAAATAAATAATATAAATTATATATATATATATATATATATATATATATATAATATATATATATATAATCGTATATAAATATATATATATAATATATAATATATATATACATATATATATATACTATAATAT
The DNA here is from genome assembly GCF_015104395.2 of Macrobrachium nipponense. Lineage (NCBI taxonomy): Eukaryota > Metazoa > Arthropoda > Malacostraca > Decapoda > Palaemonidae > Macrobrachium > Macrobrachium nipponense. The sequence goes on from NC_087209.1 coordinate 48,796,952, forward strand.
ATATATATAGATATATATATATATATTATATATATATATATATTATATATATATATATATAATATATATATTATATTATATATATATTATTTACTATGCCCGTTCGTAAGCATCCGCCCAACATTGCTTACCATACACGATAATCTTTTGCTTATAGACTCCCTGCGTCGGGTGATCCCACAGACTCTTCCCCCCCCCCACCAGCCTGATTAAATCACTGTCTTCATCAGTGGTGGATGACGCAATCTTCCCAGCTGATGATGGAGACATGACGACGACCCACGCGAATAATGACGTGATTTGGGGACGAGAAAAGTCAAAAGTCATCCGAAATTGCATGTGAGGTTCATGAGCGAATCGGGAATGAGGCGGGTGGGGAAAGATAATGAAAGACGAAAGATGGTCTTCGTGCGTACCGGAATGAGGTCAGGGT
>NC_087209.1:48802384-48824884 GCF_015104395.2 Macrobrachium nipponense
CAGAATTTGAAAGCTTCTGCGGGAAGACATCACAGCCGGGCGATTTATTATTAGGTATGCTGTTTATTGGCATCGCTGATGTTACCTGGCGTAATACGGTCTGCAAAATGAATTGAATGTTGTCATCAAGGAGGTTATCTACATCCCTTGCGGAAGCTTTATCATTTATGCAATTCAGGATATTGTTGAATTGATCGCCCCACATACTTGCAATAGCTTCGTCTCCGACTGCTTCCCCTACTCTCTGTGATAGCTTTTAGTTTTGGGATTTAAGGACTGGATATCTTTCCAAAGACGAGGATAATCACCAGATTCTAAGTTTCTAGACATTGCATCGGCTCTTAGTTGTTTTTCATTTAACCTGCAGTGCTTCAGAGCAAGTTTGAATTGCTCTCTCGCCTGCCTCATTAGTAATGCAGTGTGTCCTTCCCTCGGGCTACCATTTTGCCTCCACAGTAAAAACATTTCTCGTGAGTATGCATACAGATCTTTAACCAAGTCATTCCAACCAGGTATATTGCGAGAATTACCTTGACAAAATTTATCGGCAGTCCTGCCCAAAGCAAGCATAGCGGAGATTATGTTCGAATAGAATTTATTCAGATCCCTCCTGTGGTGGTCATTCTACATTTTGTGTTGGTACAAAGTAAGGCGTCAGCCGGTTTGAACTATTGACCGCAACCTGGTTTCCGTGGCCGCCCTGAAGTATCTGGTTTTCTGTTGGTTTTTAAACTCCCAGTTAACCGCTGGTGGCGGTCAGTTAGTGGAGGTTTCACGGTAGGGAGGGATGGGGTAACTGGAATGACACCTGTAATGGGATGTGATCGTAGCCCGTTGCAAGATCGTAGCGAATATTGCAGGTCATAATAGAATCATGAATTGTGGAGATGTGATGCAGTGGTCCAGCCAGGAGGTTGTAATTACGTCCGCTCTATTATGTACTATGAGTAGGAGGAGGGAGGGAGGAGCATTACATCGCTAATTTGGAGAGCATGATTTTGACAGAAGCGAGTAAGTTTTTATATATGTTTTGTGGGGTGAGAATTAAGGTCCCCTATATACAAATATGATCAGCAGGAGAATCTTGAATAATACTGTTAACTCCCTAGGATAATGCAGTAATGATCAAAATTATTGTTATTTTCCCATGGCATATAAACATTAATTATTAGGATTTTTGAGTTCCCTACTGTCACTTGAAGCCCCAGCAATTTGTCACTCCTGTAGGTCATAACCTTTATCATATTGTCTAACGATTTATGCCACAGAAAAGAAAGTCCCCCTTTCGGGCGACCGGCTATGATTTGATCTGTCAACTTGCATCGATTGCAGTCGAGAAGGTTTCTGAAGTCTTCATGAGTTGAATCCAAGATGACAAGGTCATGTGACCAGAGGAGCGTTTTCTTCGCAATGCAATGATGCCATTGAAATTTTTGCAGAACATGTTTAGGAGAGGAATGTTCCGCTTGAGGCCAAAAATATTCCAAGAGATTATGTTTAATGTATCCATGGCTACTCACGAAGATGGGAGATGAATGCGCTGATCATTTGGGTGGATGGGGGTTAGCCAGGAGGAGTGGGCAGTCACTCGCCGTGGGCGAGTGTCAGTAAGTTCCCCTTGGGGTGGTTTGGTCCCGGATCCCGGATTAGGTTATATCTTGAAACTATATATTAGGACCGAAATTCTCGCATTTAAGAACGTCGAGGTGTTGAAATGGGTAGGTAATCCTGTAAGCCACTTTATGTTTACTTCTGCATGGGAGTTCGTGAGAGATAAGTGGGTCAGAGCCAGTGAGAAACTTGACTCTCTCCACTATGGCGTCTAGCGTCAGATTGTGAATTGCTACGTGACATCTCGGCGAGGTGAAACACGAATGTTGGCTCCGGTCCAGCGGCAAACGAGAGGTTCTTCTCTTCTTTCTGCTTGTTTGTATCCGCCAGCCGCCAGACCCCTCAAGATCCCTCTCATCTGCATCTACGATGGGTGGTTGGAGGGAGAGATAGGGTGGGGAGGATCACGAGGGCTGGTAATTATCACCGGAGGTCTTATCTTCCACCGGAGGCACTGGGGGAAGAGGGGAGGTTGGGAGACCAACAGTACCCTCGGAACGGCCTACCGGTGAAAGGGGTCACTTCCGTGTTGCTGGGAGGCGAGGAAAAACTGGATGCCGCATTCATAGGAGTCTGGTGGCTATCTGTGCGATTGTCTATCGATCCCTGCACTCCTTTGATCGCATCCCAGATCCGTGTGAGATTATTTGTTTCCACAGTTTTAAGACTGTCTAGGGATTCCTGTAGTCCTTTGATCACGTCCCAGATTCTTGAGAATTTATCATTTGTCTCCTCGGTTTTTTCTGAGCTTTTCCCAACTGTTTCTGAGAGTGATTTTGCTGTTTGGAAGGCATTTTCTGCTGTGCGGTACACCGCAGGTAGGCTTAGGTCAGCAGGCCCCTTTGGAGGCAGATTGTAAGGGTCATCGGCGTAGATTTCCACCGAGCAGGTCCTTAGCCACTTAGTGATATATGATATTTTCTTGCGAGATGACAAGTTCTTCGCGGATCGCTCCTTGAGAATGCTCTCTGGTATCAGATCTTTACATTTCGTATATGCAACGTTGATTTCCTCATCGGAGAAGGCATCACTAACAGATTGTATAGCGGACTCGACGTCGGAACGGTTCGATTGGTATAGTATATAGTAAAGACAATTGTTCGCGAGTACGGAACTTGTGTGTGAGGCACAGGCACCGGTAGGTGCCAGGGTCACTTGCGCAACGGTTGGAGGTTGGTCGGATGACATTTTTGCGGTAAGGGAAGGGCCAAGCACTAACACATACACTGCATTCTTTTACCCATTTCCCAGGACCAATAGGCCTCGAGTAGCTGTGATTTGAAAGATTTCTAAGGCACTGATTGGAGCAGAAAGAATATTAGAATATCTGCAATTGCACAACACTCTCCGGCTTACACGCCAGGTATTACGTGGAGACACTATTAACACATTGCTTACTATAAGAGGTATAATCACCAAGGGCGAAAAACCCTTCTTATCTGTGAAGAAACGCTAGAGAGACCTCCAACACGTCCGCCCCACACACTATATGTCAGGGCATTAGTCCTAGTCTACACGTAATAAATTCCAACTTTGAGCTTGCCGTCGTCCAATCCGGGGCTACCCTCCCTCACTATTGGCCCTTATGTAAGTATGTAGAAAGACTGTCCCTTAAGCTGAGCCTCTGGGTAGTGGATACCATACTAAAATTCGAGATTTGGTGTTTCGACTTTTCTTCATTATTGTCTTAAAATTTTCTATCTCTTGATTTCATCGGGTAGTTGTCATATCAGGAATTGTCTATTATTCGTAAGGGCGTTCCCTGTGAACTAAACACTAAACAGTTTTATTTATAAACATTATTGAAGCTTAGGTAGGAAATGATGCTTAGATTGCTAGGCAAATTTTTCAGCCACTCCGTCGCTAAACAGCAAATTTAATCAGAACGTAATATCCGGTCACAGGGCAGTTTCCGAGTTTTCCATCAGATTTTGTAAAAAAAAAAAGAATAAATAAACAAAAAAATGAGCTGATTCTTAAAAGTTATACATCCTCAGCGTATGTCATAACTTATCTCCAATTTTTATTTGTTTTAATGTTACAAATAAATCAGATATTTCTATTACCCTCTGCTACTTCATTCAAGTGAACCCCATAATTTTCTTTGGAAGCTTGGATTTCGAGTCGATGGCCCCTGTGGTGGGCTTGTCCCATATGATTAGGGTTCATCTTCTGAATAATAATAATAATAATAATAATAATAATAATAATAATAATAATAATAATAATAATAATAATAATAATAATAATAAAAACGGCGCACACAGTAAAAGTGATGGACTCCTAAGGAGGCAGGATGCAACCCGGATCCCCACACTATAAATACCAGCCAGTCGAATTGGAGGACTGTGATGGAGCAAAAAAAATAAAAAAAAATATAATAATAATAAGGAAGTGTAGGGGCACAAAAGACCAGCTCCTTATAGATAAAATGGTAATGAAGAACAGTAGAAGGAAAACCAACCTAAGCATGGCATTGATTGACTATAAGAAAGCCTTCGACATGATACCACACACATGACTAATAAAATACCTGAAAATATGTGGGACAGAGGAAAACACCATCAGCTTACTCAAAAATACAACGTGCAACTGGAATACAATACTTACAAGCTCTGGAATAAGACTAGCAGAGGTTATTATCAGGAGAAGGATCTTCCAGGGCGACTCACTCTCCCCACTACTCTTCGTAGTAGCCATGATTCCCATGACAAAAGTACTGCTGAAGATTGATGCTGAGTACCAACTCAAGAAAAGAAGCAAAGGAATTAACCATCTGATGTTCATGGACGACATCAAGCTGCATGATAAGATCATGAAGGAAATAGATACCCTATTCCAAACTGTAAGAATTGTATCTAGGGATATTAGGATAGAGTTTGGAATAGAAAAATGTGCCTTAGTCAACGTACAAAAGGGCAAAGTAACAAGGACTGAAGAGATAAAGCTACCAGATGGGAGCAACATCAAACACATAGATGAGACGGGATAGAAATACCTGGGAATAGTGGAAGGAGGGGATATAAAACACCAAGAGATGAAGGACACGATCAGGAAAGAATATATGCAAAGACTCAAGGCGATACTCAAGTCAAAACTCAACGCCGGAAATATGATAAAAGGCATAAACACATGGGCAGTGCCAGTAATCAGATACAGCGCAGGAATAGTGGAATGGACAAAGGCAGAACTTTGCAGCATAGACCAGAAAACGAGGAAACATGTGACAATACACAAAGCACTACACCCAAGAGCAAATACGGACAAACTATACATAACGCGATGGAAGGAAGGAGAGGACTACTAAGTATAGAGGACCGCGTCAACATCGAGAACAGAGCACTGGGGCAATATCTGAAAACCAGTGAAGACGAGTGGCTCATGAGTGCATGGGAAGAAGGACTGATAAAAGCAGACGAAGACCCAGAAATATACAGAGAAAGGACAATGACAAAAAGAACAATGGACTGGCACAACAAACCAGTGCACAGACAAATACATGAGACAGACTAAAGAACTAGCCTTCGATGACACATGGCAATGGCTACAGATGGGAGAGCTCAAGAAGGAAACTGAAGGAATGATAACAGCGGCACAAGATAAGGCCCTAAGAACCACATATGTTCAAAGAACGATAGATGGAAATAACATCGCACAAGATTAGATGCCCTAAGAACCACATATGTTCAAAGAACGATAGATGGAAATAACATCTCACCATATGTAGGAAGTGCAATACGAAAATGAAACCATAAACCACATAGCAAGCGAATATCCGGCACTTGCACAGAACCAGTACAAAAAGAGGCATGATTCAGTGTGGCAAAAGCCCTCCACTGGAGCCTGTGCAAGAAGAAAGTATTACTCATTGATGTCGCAATACCATGGGACACCAGAGTTGAAGAGAAAGAGAGGGAAAAAATGGATAAGTATCAAGACATGAAAATAGAAATAAGAAGGAAATGGGATATGCCAGTGGAAATTGTACGCATAAGCACAGGAACAATAAGCACGATCCCAAGAGCCCTGTAAAGGAATCTGGAAAAACTAGAGACTGAAGTAGCTCCAGGACTCATGCAGAAGAGTGTGATTGTAAAAACGGCGCACATAGTAAAAAAAGTGATGGACTCCTCAGGAGGCAGGATGCAACCCGGAACCCCACACTATAAATACCACCCAGTCGAATTGGAGGACTATGATAGAAAAAAAAAATCTGTAGTTCCCATTACCTTCTGTTACATCTTTCAAATGAACATCATATTCTTTAATAGCTTGAATTTTAAATCAATGGCTTGTTCCATGTGAATAGGGTTCATCTTTTGAATAATAATAATAATAATAATAATAATAATAATAATAATAATAATAATAATAATAATAATAATAATAATAATAATAATAATAATAACAAAAGTAAAAAATACATGTTCAGCCAATATCTATCATATGTATTCCTATTCGTTGTCTGCTGGATAATACCTTTCCCTGCGAAAATGGGAATATGTCACCAAACATAACTCCTCTTTTTATACAGGACATGGGTTCACGTCCCAACTGTTACAGCGTAATCGCCACCTCTCCTTGTTTGGAGATTTCCATTTTAAAAGCCGTAAACCTCGAACCATATAAAAAAAACACCTATGAATGCAATTCAAATACACGGAGACTGAAATAGCATTCCTATCTCTTCTTCCTCTTCTTTTTCTTTTTCAACTTCTTCTTCTTCTTCTTCTTCAGCACGCGGACAGCTTTCCCCTTTTCGACTCTACGACGAAATGCCCTGGAGAAAAAAAAAAAAAAAAACCAAAAAAAAAAAAACCGTCTGTGTGTCTGTGACGAATATCTGTCAGATGGAATCCCAGGGGCTTTTTGAGAAACCCTTCCGTCTAGTCTAGTCTCTGTATAAACAGAGATGATCCGAATGTTCCAGCTGTTCTCGAATAACGAACTGTTTCGTGCCGTTTTGCTATTTGTGGTTCTGAGCTGTGAAGGGGGTGCTGCTGTTGAGTTTTGTCTCGTTTCCCCTGGATGACGAACCCCTTTATCTATGAACTCTGGTGCTCTGGTCTGTATTGTCTGAGCCACACACAGCAGTCAGTTCACGACGGGAGATCAAGGAAACCGCACATATCGTCCATTCGAGCAAGGGTCGAGGATCGAACGCAGGTCGTTCGGTTTGTGAGGAGAGAGAGAGAGAGAGAGAGAGAGAGAGAGAGAGAGAGAGAGTATAGAAGAGTCAGTGTTAAAGAGAGAGACAGAGATAAATATGAAAAAGAGTGCGGAAAAAGTCACTACAAAAGGGAGAGAGAGAGAGAGAGAGAGAGAGAGAGAGAGAGAGAGAGAGAGAGAGCATATTCCCAGCTGATCCCTCTCCCGGCAAAATCCTGTCTGAGAGCGATCGCATAAGATCTAAATGCAAGGCGGCACGTATAAAAAAATTCTGAGCACTTATGAATTTACATCGGAAGGGATCCAATCCTCTCTCTCTCTCTCTCTCTCTCTCTCTCTCTCTCTCTCTCTCTCTCTCTCTCTCTCTGGAGCATCATTCCCTTGCTAGGATTTATGAAGGATTATCTCAGCCCGGATGTAAGATGCTAGTCTTAAATCCTTTTATTTTTCCTTTTTCTGTTCGCCATGAAATATTTCTTTAGATTCGTCTATACTCTAGCTGACAGGTCCATGATTTAAGGGACATTAACTCTATGAAGCTCTATGTAGGCGTATGGAAAAGGAATATGAGAGTTAGGCCAAAGGCCAAGCGCCGGGACATATGAGGTCATTCATCGCTGAAAAGGAATTTGGCAATTTCGCAGTTGCTAAAAAAAAAAAAAAAACATTGGTAAGTGAGGGTTGAGGGAATTAGGATGGATGAAAGAGAATATGAACTGAGGGACAGTAAAAAGAATGAAATGAGTTGCATGAAAAGAAAAGTTAGGAAAAAAATGAAATGAAACTATATAACTTTATTCATTATACAAGAAGTACCTCATTGGACGAGTGGGTTTCGTTCTCGCCTATCCATCTGATAACCCTAGTTTCTGGCGATTAGAAATTCATTTCTAGATATAATGTGATTCGGATCCCACAATAAGCTGTAGTTCCCAATTGGTGCCTAGCCATTTGCCAAATAAAAAAAAAAAAAAAAAAATCATTCGGGCCAGCCCTAGGAGAGCTGGTAATCAGCACAGAGGTCTGGTTAAACTAACATTTATTTAACTTATTCATTGCGAAAAGATATCGTGACAGTAGTGTACCCTCTACAAAATGGGCTTCCAGACGAGAGAAAAACCCACGAAAGTTTCCTATTAAGTGTTATTTCGCAGCTAGGAAGTTTCGGGCCGGCTAAATTAGCCCAGGGGAACGGGAGAGCTGGGAAAATGTGTGTTGAATTCTTAATGAGTGACTTTTGGCTTACCCCCTAAGTCTTAATTTCAAAGAGTTTCTCTCTTGTCTTTACCTCCTACCTACTACTCTTTGTCTCTGTCTGTTTATCTCTCTCTCTCTCTCTCTCTCTCTCTCTCTCTCTCTCTCATACATCATATTCTCTCACTCTCTATCTCTCTCTCTCTCTCTCCTCTCTCTCTCTCTCTCTCTCTCTCTCTCTCTCTCTCTCTCTCTCTCCTCCCATTCTTTCCATTTCCAATCTCTCTTTCTTTCCATTTCCAATCTCTCTCTATTTTTCCCTTTTCATCTCTCTCTCTCTCTCTCTCTCTCTCTCTCTCTCTCTCCTTACTTTTAGAAAGCTACTTAAAGTAATGGGAACTAATGGAGTTTTAAGGTAGATATTTCCTACTCAAAAGCATTGTAGATAGATTCTAGGAAATGTTTTAGGTGTGATGAGTTTCCCTTTAATGTGTGTGTGTGTGTATGAGAGAGAGAGAGAGAGAGAGAGAGAGAGAGAGAGAGAGAGAGAGAGAGTGGGGGCGAGTGGGGGACCTCGGCTCATTGATTTCAATGAGAATATCAGTATTAGGTATATTGCATTTCCTAAATATGAATAGAATATATATATGTATATATCTATATATATTGCATGTGTATATAACTAGTAATAATTTAAATTTTTCTTTTATATAAATTCCTTCTCTCAGTGGTTGTATACGAGGAAGAACCTCTCTCTCTCTCTCTCTCTCTCTCTCTCTCTCTCTTCTCTCTCTCTCTCTCTCTCTCATTTCCGCGTCGACGTAATTTTCTATCATGTAAGTGTAAATTGAAACAAAACTTCATTTTTTGATTGTGTGAACAATTGCTTGGTGTATATTCCCTTCCCAAATTGAAGTTAATTTTAATTGCATGTATACTTAGGCTTCCGTCCCTAACGAATGACGTAAATACATCTCCCTCGGTAATTAACGTTGCTCCAAGTCTTAATCATAATCTCATTATCAGTATACGCGTGTCCTCATTATTCCTCATTATAACGACGCTGAATGGGATCGTAGCAGGAAATAAGGTTAACCTCATTATATCAGTATATAAGTCTTCTGTTTATAATGAAAAAAGCGTTGTTTGTTATTTTATAAGACTGCTTGGCCCTGTGAATAAAATTGAAAGTATTCTTTTAATTATTTTAATTTTTTCATTTTTATAAACTGAAAAATATTTTTTTTATTTTCATAGACCACTTAGCCCAGTCAATACAATTGGAAGGATTCTTTCAAATCTTTATTTTCTTATTTTTAAAATCTTTCAAAAGTAACAAATATTATTTTCCTAAGCCTATTTGGCCTTGTGAATAAAACTGGAAAGATTCTTTTAAATTTTAATTTTTATATTTTTAAATATTTTAAAGTAAAAAATATTATTTTCATAAGACTACTTCGCCCTGTGAATAAAATTGAAAGGATTCTTTCAATTTTTAATTTTTTATTTTTTAAAGTAAAAAAATATTGTTATTATTTTCATATACTACTTGGCCCTGTGAATAAAATTGAAAGGATTCTTCAAATTTTTAAAAAATTTTCAAATCCCTTTAAAGTTAAAAAATATTGTTATTATTTTCATAGACCACTTGGCCCAGTCAATAAAATTGACGGGAAGCCAGAGTTTTTTTTATTCTTTTATTTTATTTTTTTTAAATTTCATTTAAGGTTTCCATGGACTACTTGAGCCTGTGCATAAAACAAAGAATTTTAAAAATCTTTTAATATAGTTTAATTTTTTTGTTAAGTTTACAAAATATTATTTTCATAGACCACTTGGCCCTGTGAATAAAATTGATGTGAAGCCAGGTTGTTTTATTTCTTATTTTTTAAGGTTTTTATTTAAGGTAAAAAATTATCTACATTTGACCATTGACCCTCTGAATAAAATTGGGAGGAACCTAGATTTTTTTCGTTTTTTATAATTTTTATATAAATAAAAAAAATATTATTTTCATTGACTATTGGGCCACTGAATAAATTTGAGAGGAAGCCAGAATATATATTTTTTCTTTTTTAAAAGTAAAAGAAATATTATTATTATTTTCCTAGACCACTTGACTAAGTGAATAAATTGGAAAAGAGTCAAGAATTTTTTTTATATATATTTCATTTAAGACAAATTCCGGGGAATAAATTACATACCGTGTAAAATTTAATCTAAAAGAAACCTAATACCATATGTTTCGTAAATTACTGGACACGTTAAATACATTTAACAACTGAATTTGAGTTCAATATAGAGTTCACAATCCAGTAGTTTCTAAGTTAAGCGTATTCACTTTATTTTAAGATTCATTGTAAAATAATAATAATAATTAATCCATAAACAATTTACTATTTCATTCATTTCTCTAACTTCATATAGTCCGGGGAAAAAATAAAGAATCAGCTGACGAGTTGGAAAGACCATTAAGAATAGCTTTCCCGGAATCGATCCCCAGGTAATGAGGCGAGAATTTGATTTTCTGCCTCGTCAATTTTAAGGTCCTTACTTTATTTTGTGGAAAGGGTAAGCTTCTATTTTTTTTGCCCATCTCCGTTGATTCTATTTCCATTCTTTTTTTAAAAAGTATTTTGAGATTTTCATGTCATGACTAATGTAATAATATAGTTGGTATCATTCTTCTCGTTTTGCGTCCTCACTTTCTTTTGTAGAAAGTATTAGATTTCTTTTTAGTTTTCTATTGAGATGGCTATTAGTCTATCCGTCCACACTTTTTCTGTCCTCACTCAGATCTTAAAATCTACTGAGGCTAGAAGGCTGCAAATTGGTACCTTGATCATCCATCCTCTAATAAGCAAACATACCAAAATTGCAGCTTTCTAGCTTCAGTAGTTTTTATTTCATTTAAGGTAAACGTTAGCCACGATCGTGCATCTGTTATCGCTACAGGTGCCCAAGAACGCAGGCCACCACCGGGCCGTGGCTGAAAGTGGCATAGGACGCATTTTTAAATTGTTTTTCTACCCAACTCTGTTGCTTTTGTTTTCATTTTTTCTGAAAATTCCGCTAAAACAAGAATGAATTTGCAATGAACTTGTAAGCCAATTCATTCATCATTTTCGCTTACTCGGGGAGTAAGCAAGCCTACAAACTTCTTTGAGGTTGTTCTTGTTGGTAAGGTCTGAAAAATGTGTTTTACATTGAGTTAAAGATACAGGTATTTTAGGATACTTATGTTTTATTTATGGGAATGAAAATGTAAAAAAATAAATAATGTGCATGTTAAACAGTACATGAAAGTTATTTCTAATAAAATAGAGCGTATTTATTTTAATTTTCGTTGGTGAAACAAGGCTCTATTTGCCCGTAGATTTTATCGCACGCCCCGAGTAAGGTGGAAGTCGGATCACGCCTGTTGACAAGCGATCCATATCAAGCCAGTGTACGTGTGAGTGTGTGTGTGTTCATTAACTAACTATCACTAATTTGAAAGTTTTCTCTGAGCCATAACTTACCCTAATCTTCTTGTATTTGAATAATTTACTTACATTTTTATTTATATATTTAGTTATTAATCTGTTAACTTGTTTTTTTATTTTTTATTAAGTGATCTCTTCTTTCTGTTTTTCCCATTACTTTCTGTCAGTTATTTCAGATGAACATATTCTTTGGAAGCTTGAATTTCAAGTCAGTGGCTCTTGTGGTGGGCTTCTTCCATATGAATAGGGTTCGTCTTCTGAATAATAATAATAATAATAATAATAATAATAATAATAATAAATAATATGGAAATCTTCGTCTTTCCCACCTTTATCCCTACATTAAGGGGTCGGTTGCCTGATGCGTCTTCTCCACTGCCTTCTACCAAAGACATCATCCTCCACCAAACCTCTTCTCTCCATATATTCCTTCACTTTATCTCGCCATCTATTCCTCTGTCTCCCTCTCGATCTTCTTCCTCTAACAGGTTCTTCCCAAGCCCTCTTCACTCCCTCCTCATCATCCAACCTTAACACATTCCCATACCACCTCAATCATGACTCTCTTATCACCTCTGTTATCTTTACTAAGCCTGCCCTTCTTCTTATATCGTCATATCGTAATCTCTCGAGCAGCGATATTCCCATAATCCACCTCAGCACTCTCATCTCTGTTCTCTCAAGCTTTACTTCCTCTTATCTTCTTAGAGCCCATGTTTCTGATCCATAAACAAACAGTGGTCTTATCACTGTGCTTATAGATCTTGACTCTTAGCTTGATTGGCATTTTCTTATCACATACTACTCCGCTACCTCTCTCCACTTACACACGCCACTTTTATCCTACTGTCAACTTCAACCTCAGTAGATTCTAAGCACTTAAACTTTTCCGCCTGTTTTATTATTATTCTGTCCCTTATCTTCTCTACTGCTCACCAAAACCTCTGTTTTATTCACCTTCATCTTTAAGCCAACCCTCTCATGACTCCTGCCACTCTCCAACCCTTCTCTGTAGGTCCTCATCTTCAGCGGTAATCACTAGAATAATGTGTTTCAGGATAATATTACAACACAACCTGACTTACGTATAGATTCGTAACATCTGGTTGTACTCCAGTCTGTCTATAGTTATGTAACTATTCCTTTTGGAAGCCTGTTTGTATCTTCAGTCTGACATAAGAGGGGTCATATGTATCAAGGGCAAATTGCTTTAATGAGTGTTACGTAATACGAACAGTTTAGATGGGTGCGAATCTGGGTTGAGTGCAGTGTTCTAAAAGTGGTACTAAAAGTCAAACGATATCGTTTATATTTGGATGTGCAGTTGTGGTATAATAATAATAATAATAATAATATAATAATAATAATAATAATAATAATAATAATAATAATAATAATAATAATAATAAGTAGCAGAACTGATGGGAAGTTCGAACACCAACACCAACCAGCACAACCAACCCAACAGAAACCAAAACAGCAACCTCCTTGGAAAAGGCGGCCTGGAAAAGCAAATCATGGTGATGAGATCTGACTTGAGTAAACTGAAAGAGATGGCAGAAAAAAAGGCTAAGAAGCAGAAAACAATGGAGGAAACCCTCAACGAGAAATACAAAGTACAGAGATGGGGTTATTAAACAAAAACACAATAGAAGATGTAAAACAGAGGCTCAAGGCCAAGCACATAAGATCCAACCGGTACATGAACAGAATAAGGGATACCAAACAGAACAAAAACTATTCGGAACAACCAGAAAAGACTATACAGCCAACTAAGAGGGAAGACAACCACCCAGAAATTCCTGAAGCCGAACAAAGTAAGAGACTCTGGGAAAACATATGGAGCAATCAGGTATCACACAACAAACATGCAACATGGCTCAGGAAGTCAAGGAAGAAGAAACAGGGAGAATAAAACAAAGATTCACAGACATCACGACAGACACAGTCAGACACCAACTAAAGAAAATGCCCAACTGGAAAGCCCCAGGTCGGTCCCGATGAAGTCCATGGATACTGGCTCAAAAACTTCAAGGCCCTACACCCACGAATAGCAGAACAACTCCAGCATGTATCTCAAATCACCAAGCACCCAAATGGATGACCACAGGAAGAACATCCTTAGTACAAAAAGACAAGAGTAAAGGGAAATATAGCCAGTAACTACAGGCCTATCACCTGCCTACCAATAATGTGGAAGTTACTAACAGGTATCATCAGTGAAAGGCTATACAACTACCTAGAGGAGACAAAACACCATCCCCCACCAACAGAAAGGCTGCAGAAGGAAGTGTAGGGGCACAAAAGACCAGCTCCTGATAGACAAAATGGTAATGAAGAAACAGTTAGGAGAAGGAAAACCAACCTAAGCATGGCATGGATAGACTATAAGGAAGCCTTCGACATGATACCACACACATGGCTAATAGAATGCCTGAAAATATATGGGCAGAGGAAAATACCTCAGCTTCCTCAAAAATACAATGCGCAACTGGAATACAATACTTACAAGCTCTGGAATAAGACTAGCAGAAGGTTTAATATCAGGAGAGGGATCTTCCAGGGCGACTCACTGTCCCCACTACTCTTCGTAGTAGCCATGTATTCCCATGACAAAAGTACTACAGAAGATGGATGCCGGGTACCAACTCAAGAAAAGAGGCAACAGAATCAACCATCTGATGTTCATGGACGACATCAAGCTGTATGGTAAGAGCATCAAGGAAATAGATACCCTAATCCAGACTGTAAGGATTGTATCTGGGGACATCAGGATGGAGTTTGGAATAGAAAAATGCGCCTTAGTCAACATACAAAAAGGCAAAGTAACGAGAACTGAAGGGATAAAAGCTACCAGATGGGAGTCAAACATCAAACACATAGATGAGACAGGATACAAATACCTGGAATAATGGAAGGAGGAGATATAAAACACCAAGAGATGAAGGACACGATCAGAAAAGAATATATGCAGAGACTCAAGGCGATACTCAAGTCAAAACTCAACGCCGGAATATGATAAAAGCCTTAAACACATGGGCAGTGCCAGTAATCAGATACAGCGCAGGAATAGTGGAATGGACGAAGGCAGAACTCCGCAGCATAGATCATAAAACCAGGAACATATGACAATACACAAAGCACTACACCCAAGAGCAAATACGGACAGACTATACATAACACGAAAGGAAGGAGGGAGAGGACTACTAAGTATAGAGGACTGCGTCAACATCGAAAACAGAGCATGGGGCAATATCCTGTGAAAACCAGTGAAGACGAGGGCTAAAGAGTGCATGGGAAGAAGGACTAATAAAAACAGACGAAGACCCAGAATATACAGAGACAGGAGGAAAGACAGAAAGAACAGAGGACTGGCACAACAAACCAATGCACGGACATACATGAGACGACTAAAGAACTAGCAGCGGATGACAATTGGCAATGGCTACAGAGGGGAGAGCTAAAGAAGGAAACTGAAGGAATGATAACAGCTGCACAAGATCAGGCCCTAAGAACCAGATATGTTCAAAGTACGATAGACGAAATCCATCATCTCCCTATATGTAGGAAGTGCAATACGAAAAGTGAAACCATAAAAAACACAACCATAGCAAGTGAATGCCCGGCACTTGCACAGAACCAGTACAAAAAAGAGGCATGATTCAGTAGCAAAAGCCCTCCACTGGAGCCTGTGCAAGAAACATCAGCTACCTTGCAGGTAATAAGTGGTACGAGCACCAACCTGAAGGAGTGTAGAAAACGATCAGGCAAAGATCCTCTGGGGACTATGGTATCAGAACGGATAGGGTGATACGTGCAAACAGACCAGACGTGACGTTGATTGACAAGGTCAAGAAGAAAGTATCACTCATTGATGTCCGCAATACCATGGGACACCAGAGTTGAAAGAGAGAAAGAGAGGAAAAATTGGATAAGTATCAAGATCTGAAAATAGAAATAAGAAGGATATGGGATATGCCAGTGGAAATCGTACCCATAATCATAGGAGCACTAGGCACGATCCCAAGATCCCTGAAAAGGAATCTAGAAAAAACTAGAGGCTGAAGTAGCTCCAGGACTCATGCAGAAGAGTGTGATCCTAGAAACGGCACACATAGTAAGAAGAGTGATGGACTCCTAAGGAGCAGGATGCAACCCGGAACCCCACACTATAAATACCACCCAGTCGAATTGGAGGACTGTGATAGAGCAAAAAAAAAAAAAAAAAAAAAAAAAAAAAAAAAAAAAAAAAAAAAAAAAATAATAATAATAATAATAATAGTATTAATAGTAATGTGAGCAATATAGTACTATTACTTTTAAATTGCCTTCAGTGCAGGCAATGAGCCCCTCCCCCCCCCCCCCCCACTCTCTCTCTCTCTCTCTCTCTCTCTTCTCTCTCTCTCTTTCTTCTTTTCTTTCTCTCTCTCTTTCTCTCTCTCTTCTTTCTTTCTTCTTACCTTTCCCCCACCCCCTCTCTCTCTCATTTCTCTCGCCTCTCTCTTTCTTTCTTTTTTCCTTTTTTTTCCTTTCTTTCTCTCTCTCTTCTTTTTCTCTCTCTCATTCTCTCTCTCTTTTCTTTATTCTTACCTTTCTCTCTCTCTCTCTCTTCTCTTTATTTTCCTCTCTCTTTCTCTCTCTCTCTCGTTCTTTCTTCTTTATTTTCTCTCCTCTCTCTCTCTCTCTCGTTCTTTCTTCTTTATTTTCTCTCTCTCTCTCTCTCGATCTCTCTCTCTTCTCTCTCTCTCTCTCTCTCTCTCTCTCTCTCTCTCTTGTCAGGAACACTCCTCTCACTCCACCCTGCCATCTCATTTCATTAACTCATCTCTCTCTCTCTCTCTCTCTCTCTCTCTCTCTCTCTCATCGTCTCCTGCCATCAATGGACTTCTTTGTCTCGTAACAATCTCCCAGAAACTTCTCTTTCTGGGCTACTGTTAATCTAAGGTGTAGCCTCTCGTGGCGTCTTGTCCCATTTTCTGGGCATTCAGCCACCTGGGACCTGGGGCCTTCCTTCCCGGAACCTCTCTCTCTATTTTATATATTGGAAAATATTTAAAAATTTCATGTTAACGAATACAAAATGTATTGTTTTTCGATTAAAATTTGCCTTAACAAGGCACAGTGCCTAAATCCTTAATCTATTTTTTCAGGATGTTATTAAGTCGTATATGCCTCCTTGTTTTTAAAAATGTATTTTTTTCTGGCTACCTTAAATCTCTAATCTTGCCTCGGGCCATATGCTAATCTTATAATGTTAGTTTGGATATTAAGCCTACTTGTACTATGTTTTTGTTCTGTATGATCAGTTGTGCCCAAGTAAAGGGTCGTATTAGACCGAAAGTTCTTGGCTTTCTCGCATTTCATTTTTCCTTCGTGGCAAAACCCTTTATTTATACATAGCATCACGTTTTATATACTTCGTGATCAAGTTATATATATATATATATATATATATATATAATATATATATATATATATATATATATAGTATATATATATATATCATACCACAAAGGTAATTGCTTTTTATATATGTATATAATATACATACATATGTCCATTTATTGTCATTCGACCATATACTATAAAGAAACTCGATACATTTTCAATGTACACACATATATATGTATATATATATATATATATATATATATATATATATATATATATATATATATATATATATATATATATATATATATAGTCTCAGTAATTGGGCGGCTACTTGGAAATCTTAGCTTGATGATCAATAATAGTGCGAAGACTAGGAAAGAACATTCTTTAATATTACGAGCTTTCGAGGTTTAAAACCTCATCTTCAGGATGAAAAAAATGACACGGATGAGAAATCACTAAAAATTACACATAAAATGAATTGTCTGATTAAAAGCTTCAGTAAAAACATAAAATAAAACGAACATCACATACAAAATAAAAATTCAAAAATTACGAAAAACTAAAACAAAGCGCAAATCATACAAAAACAGAAATAAAAATAAAAGCAATATGAAAGGCAAACAAAAAAATACACTCAAAATAAAATGGCTAACGACCCCATTTGGTGTACCTACTATGAAACTATATGATAGCTAGTTGAATACCGGACGAGTTGTTGTTCAATTCCGGTTTCATTTTCTTAAATAAACAGCGACTCTGAAATTAAAGGTGCCAGTCTATTTGAGCAAAAGACAGTACTCTAAAATCTAGGTGAGTGAAAGTATGGTCCTGTGCTAAACTGTGATCCCTTATGGCAGAAAATGGTGGTTTAGAAAGAGGAAACCTAGTTCTAATGGAAAGACCTCTGTGTTCCAAAATTCTGTGTCTAAGCCAGCGGGAACTGGATCCCACGTATCGCAGACCACACTGAGAACAGGTAAACAAGTAAACGACACTTGAATTAATGTCCACAGGAAGAGCAGGCTTCTCCCTCAAAACAAAAGTGATCCTACCGGTAAGTTAAAAGGGTTAGTAAAAACAAATCTGAAACTAACTGAGGAAAACTATGCTTAAGTATTCTTGTAACTTTTTTCGTCACCAAGTTTGTATGTGATGTTCGTTTTATTTTATGTTTTTACTGAAGCTTTTAATCAGACAATTCATTTTAATGTAATTTTTAATGATTTCTCATCCTTGTCATTTTTTCAGCCTGAAGATGAGGTTTTAAGCCTCGAAAGCTCGTAATATTAAAGAATGTTCTTCTTAGTCTTGACACTATTATTCATAATCAAGCTCTATATATATATATATATATATATAATATATAATGTATATATATATGCAAGTATGTGTGTATGCATGTATGCATTTGTTTATTTATATATGTATGTATGTCTATCTCATCTTCTATACACTACATAGAAACCAAGTGCACACTTCAATCCTGATTATGAAACGAGCACTTTCATTATTTCCTGACCTTATTCTCTACAGCAACTAGATCTATACTACTACTCCTCGACGATTCCCGTTCCTGGATATTTTTATTATTATTCTAGGGTCAGTAAAGTACCGCCCGAGAGGTCTGAGTATACTGGCTGTCACAAATTTATGAAAAAGGGAGTTTCAAGTGAATGAGTCTTCATTATTTTTTGTCATAATTGGATGGAAGGGGCCGTCTATGATAAAGGCACTGGTGTACGTACACATGCATACGTATATGTATATATACATATATTCGATTCATATACCTATGTATTTTTATATGTATATATATATATATTATATTATATATATATATATATTTCTATATACATGCACACATATACATATATCTTGTGATGAATAGGAGTCACCTTATCAGAATAATAATAATAATAATAATAATAATAATATAATAATAATAATAATAATAATAATAATAATAATAATAATAATAATAATAAAAAATAATAATAATAATAATATAATAATAATAATAATAATAATAATTTTCCGTCTATCGCTCTTTTGAACATATATGGTTCTTAGGCCTGATCTTTTTGCCCCTGTTATTATTCCTTCAGTTTCCTTCTTTAGCTCTCCCCTCTGTAGCCATTGCCACGTGTCATCGCTGTCAACATACAAAAAGACTGGATACAAATAACTGGGAATAATGGAAGGAGGGGATATAAAACAGCAAGAGATGAAGGACACGATCAGGAAAGAATATATGCAGAGACTCAAGGCGATACTCAAGTCAAAACTCAACGCCGAAATATGATAAAAAGCCATAAACACATGGGCAGTGCCAGTAATCAGATACAGCGCAGGAATAGTGAATGGACGAAGGCAGAACTCCACAGCATAGATAAGAAACCAGGAAACTATGACAATACACAAAGCACTACACCCAAGAGCAAATACGGACAAACTATACATAACACGAAAGGAAGGAGGGAGAGGACTAACTAAGTATTAGAGGACTGCGTCAACATCGAGAACAGAGCACTGGGGCAATATCTGAAAACCAGAGAAGACGAGTGGCTAAAGAGTGCATGGGAAGAAGGACTAATAAAAGTAGACGAAGACCCAGAAATATACAGAGACAGGAGAATGACAAACAGAACAGAGGACTGGCACAACAAACCAATGCACGGACAATACATGAGACAGACTAAAGAACTAGCCAGCGATAACACGTGGCAATGGCTACAGAGGGGAGAGCTAAAGAAGGAAACTGAAGGAATGATAACAGCGGCACAAGATCAGGCCCGAAGAACCAGATATGTTCATAGAACGATAGACGGATATAACATCTCTCCCATATGTAGGAAGTGCAATACGGAAAATGAAACCATAAACCACATAGCAAGGGAATGTCCAGCACTTGCACAGAACCAGTACAAAAAGAGGCATGATTCAGTGGCATAAGCCCTCCACTGGAGCCTGTGCAAGAAACATCAGCTACCTTGCAGTAATAAGTGGTACGAGCACCAACCTGAAGGAGTGATAGAAAACGATTAGGCAAAGATCCTCTGGGACTATGGTATCAGAACAGATAGGGTGATACGTGCAAATAGACCAGACGTGACGTTGATTGACAAAATCAAGAAGAAAGTATCACTCATTGATGTCGCAATACCATGGGACCAGAGTTGAAGAGAAAGAGAGGGAAAAATGGATAAGTACCCGAGATCTGAGAATAGAAATAAGAAGGATATGGGATATGCCAGTGGAAATCGTACCATAATCAAAGGAGCACTAGGCACGATCCCAAGATCCCTGAAAAGGAATCTAGAAAAACTAGAGGCTGAAGTAGCTCCAGGACTCATGCAGAAGAGTGTGATCCTAGAAACGGCGCACATAGTAAGAAAAGTGATGGACTCCTAAGGAGGCAGGATGCAACCCGGAACCCCACACTATAAATACCACCCAGTCGAATTGGAGGACTCTGATAGAGCAAAAAAAAAAAAATAAAATAATAATAATAAAACAGTCAAGAAAGAAAGACATTCTCCGAATAAAAGGTCTAGTGAATAATAATAATAATAATAATAATAATATAATAATAATAATAATAATAATAATAATAAAATAAAATAATACCAACTGACGCAGGCAAGAAGCAAAGACATTCTTCCTTAAAACAAAGAAGAAAAAAAGGTACAGAGAATTATTGTGTCGTATTTTCGTGCCTTGGTGATTCGTCAGGAAGGATATTTGAGATCGTTCCACCCTTTAATTGGGCTGTCGAAGCTATTTCCTTCACACCTTAGCTCTCTCTCTCTCTCTCTCTCTCTCTCTCTCTCTCTCTCTCTCTCTCTCTCTCTCTCTCTCTCTCTCTCACTTTCTTCTTCTTCTTCTTCGTGTCAGAGAAATACTTATTTTCTGAAGGAGATATGTGGATGTTATTTTCATTCCTTCTGTTGTCATGATTCTGTTTTGTATATTATAATAATATATATATATATAATATATATATATATATATATATATATATATATATATATATATATATATATATAAACATATACAAGTAGGCTGATATACATACATACATACAGATATTTATATACCTAATCCAGCCTAATCCTTACCCAACTGGCCTACTCCTAATTTGACCTGATCTAATCCCTAACCTAACCTAAATAAACTGAGGCATAACCTACCTAACATAACGCCTAATGTAACCTGGCTTAACATCTAACCTATCTGAACTAACTAATCTAATGCTTAATCTATCCTAGAGCCTAAAATAATCAGACCTAACACCAAACCTAACCAAACTAAACTAACTCTAAACTTAATGTAACTAAACTAATGCCTAACCAAACTTAACTCCCGATGCTACCTGGCTGAACTCCTAACCTAACCTAATTAAACCAACTCCTGACTTAACCTAACCGAGAGCAAAATATGCCTGACATATGTTTGCTTATGACGTTGAAGATAGGACAGGAAAATTAATGAATGACAAAGGTGTTTTAAGTTGCAGTTAAAATGTGACTAGCGTTTCAATCCGAACCTCTTATTTTGGGAACCCCAGTAAAAACCAAAGATGTCAAAAAATGCTTTTTCGGCACAATCGAGTTTCCTGTCCAGTGCAGTCCTCAGCATGGTCCAGAAAATTCTTAACAGCGGGCTATGAAACTCAGCCATCGTTGTTGGTACCTATAGCGCTGTTAGAAGTACGATTATGTTGAGTTTAACATTAAAAAAAAAAAAAAAAAAAACTGATAGACTAGATGACTGCAATTTGGTATGTTTGATGATGAGAGGGTGAATGGTAAACATATCAATTTGCAGTTCTCTACTCTTAGTTGTTTCTAAGATCTGAGGACGGACAGAAAAAGTGCAGACAGACAAAGTCGGTACAGTATCAAAAACTAAATATCTGAGAAAAGCTTTGGTCATCACTTTTACATTCTGGCAATATTCGTTTCAAGAAATATATTGTGATGGGATGTCTTTCTGTATACGATTTTTCTTTGTGGAAATATTTGGTTTATACACATGTAGAAAATTCTATCGGAAATTGTTTTACACGAAGGTTAAAATAAGAAAAAATCTATAAAAATTTTTAACAGGCGAGTTTCTCAACATAGAAACGAAGTCATATTCATCAGGAAAGTTTTTAGGGTCAGAAAAGCAGAACATTTAACGAGAAAACAGAGAGACAAGTTTTTTTTTTTTGCATTAAAGAAATGTATTTTCACAGACGAGATACTTTCAAAATAGTGGCTGGAATAACGAAGGGATACAAGAAACCAGGATAAAAATATAAATAAAAAGAGGAGAGGATAAAGAGAAACTAAAGTAAAGGAAAGGAAAAGTTAGTTCTTCCATAAAACAGAGTTAAGATTTTTTATTGAATTAAAAGAAATTTATTTTTATTGAAAACGCACCTTCAAAATAGTGGCTGGAAAAACGAAGAGATCATAACTACAAATAAAAGAGAAGATGACAAAAAAAAACAATTAAACACAAGAAAAAGTTCAGCCCCTTCTTCCATAAAACAGATAACCCAATTTTTTACTCATAATTAAGATGTAATTTGATAGAAGACCCGCCTTTAAAATATTGAGTGGAATAACGAAGAGACAAAATAAAAGTATAAAACTAT
>NC_087209.1:48829884-48832384 GCF_015104395.2 Macrobrachium nipponense
TAAAGCTTTGGTTGGAGTTATTATTTTGCATGAGACAGCCTTTGAGTGTATTCTTATAGTTAAAGAAGATAGAACATATGGAACAAGCCCACAAAAGGGGCCAATGACTTGAAATTTAAGAAACTTCTAAAGAATATTATGGTGTTCATTAGGAAGAAGTAACAAAAGGTATGATGAATACATGAATAAATAAATACAAAATCATGCCATATTTTTCATGCACATATGCTATATGTTTCTTTATTTCAAATCAGACTTGACATAATTTATCATAATCTAGTAAAAGTAGGTTGTTCCTTCTTTTGATTACTTTTACCACAGTTTGAATACTTTTACCACAGTTCTTTATCAGAAATTTGTAAAAGTAGGTATTTCTTTTTTGAATATTTTACCATAATTCTTCATCATAAATTTGAATTTAAACTCGAAATATATCAGTGAAGAAAACATGGAAAAATTAATTAATCCTTGAGAATGACGTAAAACTAATATATTCATATACGAAAAATTAAAATATGAGAAAATTACATCAAGGGAAAGGAGATGTCATAACAATTCATTTTTCCCAAAAGGCAACTCCCCCACACCCCCGCCCATGCCCCTCCAAGAAAAAACTGAATATTAATTAAATTTTTATCCTATCATAAGTCACGATGTCAAAATTCATAATCTCGCCGTCTCTCAATCCCTGAAATGATAATAAATCTCTTTTCAAATAACTTTAGAATTTGAGGTCTAATTGACACGGTACATCCTAAAGGTTTAATTAGTTTCCTTCCAGATGTATTTATGACTCTCACATTTTCAATAAACAGTTTAATAAAGAGCGAAGGAGATTCATTACTGAGGAATTTCTCGATTTATGAACAGTATTTGCTAAATATAAATTCAGTGAGTCAGTGTCATGTTTTGAAGAACATAAATTAAGCGAGCTGAGAAATCGCAAGTTTGAGATGACAATAAAATCAATCATCTTTTTTCTTGTTATTATTTATAAGTCTCAATATCTCTTTGTTTATTTTGATGTATTGGGTAGCTAGTTATTGTTATTATTATTATAATCATTATTATTATTATTATTTCAGTAGATGAAATATGCTCACATTGAACAAGAGCACCAAAGGGGCCATTGACTTTAAATTCAAGCTTCTAATCATTATTATTATTATTATTATTATGATTATTATTATTATTATTATTATTATATTATTATTATTATTATTATTATTATTATTATTATTATTATTATTATTATTTCAATAGATGAAACCTTTTCACATTGATCAAGCTCACCTAAGGGATCATTAACTTGAAATTAAAGCTTTTAAATATTATTATTATTATTATTATTATTATTATTATTATTATTATTATTATTATTATTATTTCAGTAGATGAAACTTATTCCCATGGAGCAAGCTCACAAAAGGACCATTAACTTGAAATTCAATCTTCTAGAGAATATTATTATTATTATTATTATTATTATTATTATTATTATTATTATTATTATTATTATTATTATTATTATTATTATTTCTTCAGGAGATGAAGACTATTCACATTGAACAAGCTCACCAAAGGAACCATTAGTGACTCGAAATTCAAGCTTCCAAAGAAAGATGGTTTCAACCCCTCCACCGCAGACCCCATACTGCAGATTTAACTGATCATATAATACAGGGCCAATGATTATTCATCTCCTTTGGGGGAGACGCGAACCCGCGACATCTGAGTGGCGTCCACGACGCTAACCACTATACCAGCAGACTAGCAAATACTAAATGTGAATCAAATACCATTCAGCTTTAAAGACATCAGTTTTATGAACTGAGATGGTTCCTAATGTGAATGTATTTACATGAGATAGTATTTTTGTACCTGGGTAAGTCACGACTCTTTGGAAATAGAAAAAATTTTTGGAAATAAAAGAAATGGTCTAATTTGGTACAAACTTTCTTTGGAGGGGTCTTCGGCAAGCAATGAAGATTTTAAAATGTGTTTTTTTTTATTGTGAATGATATTAAAGGGAGTTGTAGATAGCCTCTTAATTTTGAAAAAAATATTAAAGGAAATGCTACTGATACAAATATATATATATATATATATATATATATATATATATATATATATATATATATATACACATATATAGTATATATATATATATATAGATATATATATATATATAGAAAGGAGTAAAACCAGCACTTGTACATAAAACATCCTTTATTTTCTTATGACTACCGGTTTCGGAGTAACTGTCTCCATCATCAGGTCTACATAAAAACACAGAAAGAAAAAAAATTAAAAATCACTAAATTACGATCGATCATTAGAATGAAGAAATGTTACACAAAGGTTACATTGTATATATAATAAAAAAAAGTAATGTACAAGCATAAAAAAGGGAAAGGAAGCAATATTAAAAAAAATAAATACCTGCATCATGAAGGCATACAAACATACACACTAAAAAATTTAAAAACAAACACAGCAT
>NC_087209.1:48839884-48882384 GCF_015104395.2 Macrobrachium nipponense
TATATATATATATATATATATATATATATCTATATATATATATATATATAGTATGTATATATATGTCAGATGAAAGAGGGGCTATGATTAATAATATGTTCAAAAATGCCAATGTGATGTGCTATGTAATGTTAAGTGAAGTCACATATCACTTCTTGCTTGTAGACAGGCTGAGCGGTAGGGGCAGCTTACATGAGAAAGGAATTTGAATACGTAAGCAGTTTAACCGAGAGATCACTCACCAGGTCGTGAGGCATGTACAATCGTTTGTATGGGTGTTACAGGACTAATAGTCCAAGGCACTTGCAAAAGTCACATTCTTTTAGGTGAACACTAAGAGGTGAGGTGTTACACGCCGAGTGTCGGGAGAGAACGCCCCATCGTAAAGGTAGGACATATTTTGAAAGACTTATAAAACTGTTACCTTTGAGAAAGAGAGAAAGGTGTGATATATCTTTTATCCATTATTATCTTTATTACAGATGGGTCCTATTTCATGGCTAATTTAGAGACGGGAATCTCTAACCTGACTAATACGATGAACTTATTGACATTTTGAGTCTGGGAGTGAATTCTTAGTCAGGAGGGTAGAATGTTAACTTACTGGTTTCTTTATGGGCAGTTTAAGGCTTTCTGCCATTATGACTTGTTAATCATTTTGTCCTGTTTTATATTCAACTGGTTTGGGTAATAAATAGTATATTTTTGTACTTACGAGATCTTAATAGCCTAATGACATGATTGCAGACAGAGGGCACAATTGACAGCAGGTAAGAGTTTCTAGTTTGTGTGATATATCTTTTATCCATTATTATCTTTATTATAGATGGGTCCTATTCCATGGCTAATTTAGAGACGGGAATCTCTAACCTGACTAATACGATGAACTTATTGACATTTTGGGTCTGGGATGCTGAAGTTCTTAGTTCATGGAGGTTAGAATTGTTTAACGTGTGTGTTATCCTTGGGTTTCTTTATGGGCAGTTTAAGGCTTTTCTGCCATTATGACTTGTTAATCATTTTGTCCTGTTTTATATTCAACTGGTTTGGGTAATAAATAGTATATTTTTGTACTTACGAGATCTTAATAGCCTAATGACATGATTGCAGACAGAGGGCACAACTTGACAGCAGGTAAGAGTTTCTAGTTTGTGTAGTTTAGTGAACAAGGGGGGGGGAGTAACATATATAATAGTTATTATATTATATATATATATACATATATATATATATATATACATACATACATACATACATACATATATATATATATATATATACATATATATCATTGTATTTCCACCCTCATTATTCATCATCGTTCCATATCAACCCCACTGATAAATAAAATGAAAATATCTATGTTAAAGAAGAAGAGTACGGAAATAAAAATAATAATACAAATAAAAACTTGAGGCAAACCTCAGCAGCCTTGGAAGTTTGACCCGAAGTTTGGGCACCGGATTCTTGCCCCAGAGAAGTTAGTAATGGCTTTTTGAGAAGACATCGAACATTTTACAAGCTGATGGTGGTGATACGTCTCTCTCTTCTCTCTCTCTCTCTCTCTCTCTCTCGCTCTCTCTCTCTTTCTGGGATTTTCAATGCTAAGAGATTGTTGAGATTAGAATTTGATGGTTTTATGTCCATATGTATATCATATCTGTATATGTATGTATATATATATATATATATATATATATATATATATATATATATATATATATATATAATATATATATATATATATATATATATATATATATATATATATATATTTATGTGTGTGTGTGTGTGTGTGTGTGTGTGTAAATAAATGTTTATTTGCCACGAAGGAAAAATTGAAAAAGTGAGATAGCCGAGTACTTTCGGTCCAGTTCGGACCCTTTGCGTGTGTGTGTATGTATAGTATAGGGTGTCCATAAAGTCCCAGTATCATTACAGTTAATAAATACTTGTAATGGTACTGGGACTATATGGACACTTTTTATGTTTGCGTGTATATACATTATTATATATATATGTTTATATTATACATATATATATATAATACTATATATATATATATATATATATATATATATATATATATATATATATATATATATACGCGCAACAATTAACAATCTATGGACCCGTCCAGATTCCCCCAAAGTCGGACCAAAACCGAAAATCCAGAGAGTCGACAAAGGCTATATTTGGACTGCCTTACAAACCCCCCTAAAAAAATAATGTATTTGACCATTGTCTCACATGATGTAATTAGCATAATGAGCACCTGCTATTTCGTTATTTGTCTCGTTAATTAGATCGTTAAGCACTGACAGAGAGAGAGAGAGAGAGAGAGAGAGAGAGAGAGAGAGAGAATGTTCGAGAAGTTCCACCCACACTTACTGAACTATTCCAGCGGCCTGACCATCCCCCATACAGAAACTGCATCTCTCTCTCTCTCTCTCTCTCTCTCTCTCTCTCTCTCTCCTATGACCAATTTATCGCTCAGCCCTTATACTGCCATCAGCGTCGTCTCCAATGATGGCCACTGTTAGCTTCCGAACCATTTTCCGCTCCAAACTTTTCTTCTCTCTTCCGTTTATCGATATCTCGGGATCTGGTAAGTTTTCACGATGGCCTGATTCATTTTTTTTTATCTTTTCTGGCACCTACTCAGCCGTGCCAGGCCAATAGCCTCTCTCTCTCTCTCTCTCTCTCTCTCTCTCTCTCTCTCTCTCTCTCTCTCTTTCAACCTCTCTTTATCTTAAGTTTATCTTGATTGTTTATTTTATGGTAGCTATATAACCTTACGAAAAAAACATGGGAGATTTTTTTTTTTTTTTTTTATGTTGAACCTTTGGCAAAGTCTGCTTGAGAATTCATATTTGCCTTCGTGGCTGGGATTGTGATACATTGGTAATTGGTTGCTTTCAGCATTTATAAATTATATGTAATATATAACTATTGATATATCACCTTTCTTACCACTCGTAGGTCAAAATCAATTAGATTTCTCGTCTGATAAAATTACGTGCGTGGAATACATAGGAATACATAGGAATACATAGGACATGACGCTCATAATATATTCATTGATCGTCGTAAATCAGTCAGTAGATTTTCTTGTCTGGTAAAATCTGGACTGGAAATATATTTCATGTCTCATTCGAATATGTATATTTCATATTCTCCTAAGTCATAAACGATCATCTGTTTAAAATATATATATATATATATATATATATACATATATATATATACATATATATATATATATATATATATATATATATATACATACGTTATCGCTTATATAATTTTGCAAGTGCAGTGACCTACAAATGTATTACAATGAGAGAGGAGAGAGAGAGAGAGAGAGAGAGAGAGAATGAAACGTGGAGTTCATTCCACGTAGATTATCTGCCTGGCACGCTGGAAAACTAAGCACATTCGTACACATTTAATCTTGCAGCGTTGCAACGTTAGTCATCTTTCAAACAACCTCAGTATCAATAGAAACAAAGAAAATCTTTACATCTTTGACTTATTTATTCTAATGAATATACTCTCGAATATTTTCACGATACGCTAATAAAGGAATGATTTCATTTCCCGGCGCTGCCGAAAGAAATGGTTGATCAAATATGGTTTCATTTTGACCTGGGTAATGTGTCATCACCAATGCAATGTGTGCTGGACCATTGCAGTGGCCCAGGGTTTAATTACGAGGCCACAAAATTTTAACATTGATTTCCATGAAATAGATCCGACAGACCCTGCGTTCGTTCGTTCGTTTGTTTGTGTACGTGTTTGTGTTGCAATGTTTGTGTGTGTACTTTCAAATCATGTTGCCATAAGAATTTTGCGATAATGTCTATGCATTTATTTTGTGCTCTATGTGTGTATGTTTGTGCGAACTTTTAAGTCATTTTATCATACGAATTTTGCAATAAACATGAATATTATTTTACAGTACAATATCACAAAGCTTTTACGTTCGTCCATGAAATTTTAAAGTAATTTTTCTACGTAATGTGTATGAATTTTTATGTCCGTGTGTTTCTGTGACATTTTAAAGTATGTTATTATACGAAATTTGTAATAAATCTATAGAATATTTTGTAGTATAATATACCAAAACGTTTACGTCCTTGAATTGAATATTAAAAGCATTTTTTTTGAATGAGTGGCAACTTACCAAACGACACAGAAAGCAGACCTTTTATTATTATTATTATTATTATTTGGAAGGAGACCCTCTTTCAAACAAGTCTTATTGAAAGATATTGCTGCATCAGCTGCATTCAACTTGTAAATAGTCTTCTCTATTTTTCTAATAATAGCTTTCTCTCTGCTATTACAACTGGCGAGTATTGCGCCGATATTACTCATCAGGAGCAGTCAATTTCAGGGATAATTGTTACAAATTTATTTATTTGTTACAATAAATGAACAAATAGGTCAAAATATAAGTTAATATATTGGCCAACGTTTCTCTCGGTATCATCCGAGTATGATCACGGCAGTGGATCGGAGCAGACTGTTGTTGCAAGCAAGCAAGCGGGGGGGATAGGATGGAGTGGGGTTATCCCCTGGAGGGTCCCAGAAGGAAGGTAAGGTTTTGGAAGGGTTATAAGGTTTGGTGAAAGGGAGGTATTAGTGCTAGTGAGTAAGAATAGGACAAACCTATTAGTCTTTTGTTGTTTAGTGTAGTGTTTGTCTTGGGATTGATAATGAGCTTTATAGTTCTAGTGATGTATGAATTTGCTAGGAAGGCAGGTGGGCAAGGGTGTTAGTCAAAGTTAGTTGTGCCATCAGGCTCCTTATTGGTATCGTCCTCTCTCCCACCCTCCCTTGGTGGGGGTGGGTGGGAATGAGAACTCAAACCACGTTGTAATGCTACATTTGTGTTATGTCCACTTGTTAGTAACTTATGCTATTTCGGGCTTCCATCCCGTGAAGGGTTAGAGGTTAGTAGTTTTTTTTTTTCTGGGGGGCAGGGTAGCTAAGCAAGTGTTCCAGACTCCTTGCCCTTCTAGGACTGCCTTTCCCCTTTATCTTATAATTAGAGTTAGTTGGTTAGTACTTTGTTCTTGATTATTACCTAATTTTTGTTCCCTACATTTTACCTAATCTCTAAACTAATTTACCTTAATTAAATCAAGAGCTTAATTCTATTATTAGTTCTCAGGGAACTTGGGATTTGATTCCCATTTTTAGTTGATTCAACTTGGTTCATTTCTTCTTACTTATTGGCTTCTAAAACTAGTTCACCTTAATTCTAAGTACTTAATGCTATTCTTAATTCTAATTTATTCCAGGGGTTATCCTAGTTTTCGTTGTCACTGTCACTGTCCGTGTCCACAAAGATGGGGTCGGGTAACCCATCTTGGGTGAACCTGGAAAGTCGTCGCCACCAGAGGTGGGGTCTATAGTCCTCGTCGTCCAGGGAGATCAGGCTGTTGGTCGTTAGTTCTTCATCCTGGTCAGATAGCTTCTGCCATACCTTGTCTGCCAGACGGTAGAAACGGAAATTGATAGCTTCAATGCGGTATCTTGCATGAAGCCTTTCTGTTCCCCCGTCCCCCAGGTCTCGGTTGTTGCAGCCATCTATCCAACTCAGGACTCCGTTTTGGAATCTCTGTAGTCTTTGTCTGTCGCTGGTACTGAGTAAGCATGTTGGTATTACTGGGTATTCCAGGGCAGGTCTAATGAGCGCCTTATATAGGTGGGCTTTAGTCTTGGGTCTAAGCTGTCCGAATCGTGCTAATTTAGCTTTGGTTACTCTAGCATCCCTGATCTTTTGCTTGATGTGTGAGAACATCCCGCATCCCAGTACCTTAGCCTTTTTGAACTTGTCCTGGTTGGTTTTTATTTTCCACCTTCTTTCATACTCATTGAGTTCTTTAATATGCTGTTGCTGTCAAGATCTACTCAATATATAGCGGCAGGTCAGCAGGGGTTCAACCGCTAGCTGCGTTTTCATTGGCCGGTGGCGCAATGCGCTCCCGCCATTGGTTGAAAGAAGTTTTCTTCAAGACGCTTCTCGTCGTTGAAGGTCGCGAAGTTGCAGCCTAGCAGACCGTCGAGGCTGGGGCAAGGCTTCCCTGGGCGTTGTGTTACGACGGCTCGCGATGTCATTGGCTGCTGGGCTGCTCGTCTCATCTGGTATTCTTAGATCGGGGGTGTCGCTCGGTCTGGTATTACTTGTATTTATACACATAGGTCTCCTTAAGTTGGTGGGGAGGAAGAGCACTTCCTGCGTCATATTCAATGAGGGCTTCTCTTGCTGTATGAGGAGTGCCTCGAGGAGTCGCAAGCATCGCTGGTCCGGAGCCCTCCCTATTATCTTTATATTCTTGATAATACCGTCGCGGGAGATAGCTTCCTGGTGTGCTGTCATGATATGGTTTTTTAATCGCTCCTTCTTGTACGTGGCAGGAAATCCTCTTGGACAGTTTCATAGAAGTCATACCCAAAGTAAGAGCCGGGACATCCACGGACGGGGCATAAGAATTGGTAGACTACATTCGACTGTTTCTAGAGGTCTCTTGCTGGGGGTGTCGGGTTGTTCTTCATAATAAGGTCCCGGGTATGTCGATTTTGGTAATAAATTACAATATCGGCGCAATACTCGCCAGTTGTAATAGCAGAGAGAAAGCTATTATTAGAAAAATAGAGAAGACTATTTAAAAGTTGAATGCAGCTGATGCAGCAATATCTTTCAATAAGACTTATTATTATTATTATTATTATTATTATTATTATTATTGTTTTTTTTTTTTTTTTTGCTCTATCACAGTCTTCCAATTCGACTGGGTGGTATTTATAGTGTGGGGTTCCGGGTTGCATCCTGCCTCCTTAGGAGTCCATCACTTTTCTTACTATGTGCACCGTTTCTAGGATCATACTCTTCTGCATGATTCCTGGAGCTAATTCAGCCTCTAGTTTTTCTAGATTCCTTTTCAGGGATTGGGATCGTGCCTAGTGCTCTTATGATTATGGGTACAATTTCCACTGGCATATCCCATATCCTTCTTATTTCTATTTTCAGATCTTGATACTTATCCATTTTTTCCCTCTCTTTCTCTTCAACTCTGGGGTCCCAAGATATTGCGACATCAATGAGTGATACTTTCTTCTTGACTTTGTTAATCAACGCCACGTCTGGTCTATTTGCACGTATCACCTATCTGTTCTGATACCATAGTCCCAGAGGATCTTTGCCTGATCTTTTTCTATCACTCCCTCAGGTTGGTGTTCGTACCACTTATTACTGCAAGGTAGCTGATGTTTCTTGCACAGGCTCCAGTGGAGGGCTTTTGCCACTGAATCATGCCTCTTTTTGTACTGATTCTGTGCAAGTGCCGGGCATTCGCTTGCTATGTGGTTTATGGTCTCATTTTTCATATTGCACTTCCTACATAAGGGAGAGATGTTATTTCTGTGTATCGTTCTTTGAACATATCTGGTTCTTAGGGCCTGATCTTGTGCCGCTGTTATCATTCCTTCAGTTTCCTTCTTTAGCTCTCCCCTCTGTAGCCATTGCCATGTGTCATCGCTGGCTAGTTCTTTGGTCTGTCTCGTGTATTGCCCGTGCATTGGTTTGTTGTGCCAGTTCTCTGTTCTGTTTGTCATTCTCCTGTCTCTGTATATTTCTGGGTCTTCATCTACTTTTATTAGTCCTTCTTCCCATGCACTCTTTAGCCACTCGTCTTCACTAGTGCTCTGTTCTCGATGTTGACGCAGTCCTCTATACTTAGTAGTCCTCTCCCTCCTTCCTTTCGTCTTATGTATAATCTGTCCGTATTTGCTCCTGGGTGTAGTGCTTTGTGTATTGTCATATGTTTCCTGGTTTTTTTATCTATGCTGCGAAGTTCTGCCTTCGTCCATTCGACTATTCCTGCGCTGTATCTGATTACTGGCACTGCCTATGTCTTTATGGCTTTTATCATATTTCCAACGTTGAGTTTTGACTTGAGTATCACCTTGAGTCTCTGCATATATTCTTTCCTGATCGTGTCCTTCATCTCTTGGTGTTTTATATCCCCTCCTTCCATTATTCCCAGGTATTTGTATCCAGTCTCATCTATGTGTTTGATGTTGCTCCCATCTGGTAGCTTTATCCCTTCAGTTCTCGTTACTTTGCCTTTTTGTATGTTGACTAAGGCGCCTTTTTCTATTCCAAACTCCATCCCCATCCTGATGTCCCCAGATACAATCCTTACAGTCTGGATTAGGGTATCTATTTCCTTGATACTCTTACCATACAGCTTGATGTCGTCCATGAACATCAGATGGTTGATTCTGTTGCCTCTTTTCTTGAGTTGGTACCCGGCATCCATCTTCTGTAGTACTTTTGTCATAGGAATCATGGCTACTACGAAGAGTAGTGGGGAGAGTGAGTCGCCCTGGAAGATCCCTCTCCTGATATTAACCTCTGCTAGTCTTATTCCAGAGCTTGTAAGTATTGTATTCCAGTTGCGCATTGTAGTTTTGAGGAAGCTGATGGTGTTTTCCTCTGCCCCATATATTTTAAGGCATTCTATTAGTCATGTGTGTGGTATCATGTCGAAGGCTTTCTTATTATTATTATTATTATTATTATTATTATTATTATTATTATTATTATTATTATTATTATTATTATTATTATTATTATTATTATTATTTCGTCTACCATAGTCCTCCAATTAGACAGGGTTGTACTTTTAAACAGTGGTGGGGTTCCTGGTTGCATCATGCCCACCCCCATGGGAGTCCATCACTTTTATTATTATTATTATTATTATTATTATTATTATTATTATTATTATTATTATTATTATTATTATTATTATTATCATTATTATTATTATTATTATTATTATTATTATTATTATTATTATTATTATTATTATTATTATTATTATTATTATTATTATTATCATTATTCAGACAATGAATCCTATACGTATGGAACAAGCCCACCGCAGGGGTCGTTGACTGGAAGGTTCAAGCTTCCAAAAAATATTATGGTGTTCATTCGAAAGAAGTAACAGAAGGTAAAAGGAAATGCAGGAAGAGGTAATCACTTATTAAACACAGAAGTAGATCTTTTATTAAAAAATAAATAAATAAATAAATAAATAAATAAATAAATAAATAATAAATAAAATAATAAATAAATAAATAAATAATAAATACATAAATAAATAAATAAATAAATAAATAAATAAATAAATAAACAAATAAAATAATGAAGAATGAATAAATAATAAAGAAAGAAATAAAAATAATAAATAAATAGAAATAAATAAATAAATAAATAAATAAATAATAAAATAAATAAATAAATAATCAATAAAATATGAATGAATGAATAAATAAATAAATAAATAAATAAAAATAAATAAATAAATAAATAAATAAATAAATAAATAAATAAATAAATAAATAAATAAATGAATAAATAAAAAATAAATAAATAAAATGTAAGGAGAATAGTACTAGGGTACTAACGCATTGCATCTTCTCTTGAACCTCTGAAGTTCCAATTACACGACACTTCGACAACGTCAAACGAAACGCCAAAATCAACAGCAATACTTCTGTGGTGCTAAATGTAAAGATCCTTGTCCCAGAAATCGCTGTCGTGGCCTTGATCCAAATCTGATGCATTTAAAACGTGAGTCTCTGGTCTGGAGTCTTGTTGACTCGCTGTGGATATCAGGTCATGCAATGGAATAGATTCCCCGGCTGGCGTTTGTTCTCTGGGACAATCTGTGTAGTTTGCCACCCCAGATATCCGTGTGGTTCGTTTGGTCGATTCCGTTGTTTGTTTCTCTGGCGAGCGAGGGAATGATCTGAGCAGAATACTTGGGTCCATTTTCTATCTAGTGAGCAAACCTACTACAGTCGTGCGGTTGGAGCTTCAGATGCAAGCGAAGATGCAATGCATTGCTACCTTAATATGATTCTCCTTGTGTTTTAGTAATTTACTTACATTTTTTGTGTATTTATTTATTAATTTGTTAATTTATTTCTTTATTTTCTCTTAAGTGGCCTCATCTTAATGTCTTTCCCATTGCCTTCTGTTAGGTATTCCTAAAGAACACCATAATATTTGAAAGCTATGGTGGGCTTGTTCTGTATGAATAGGGTTCATTTTCTGAATAATAATAATAATAATAATAATAATAATAATAATAATAATAATAATAATAATAATAATAATAATAATAATAATAGGCACGATCCCAAGACCCCTGAAAAGGAACCTGGAAAAACTAGATGCCGAAGTAGCCACAGGACTCATGCAGAAGAGTGTGCTCCTAGAAATAGCGCGCACAGTGAGAAAAGGAGGCAGGATGTAACCCGGGATCCCCACCCTATAAAAACCACCCAGTCGAGAATGATAACTTGATAGAATAATAATAATAATAATAATATAATAATAATAATAATAATAATAATATAATAATAATAATAATAATAATAATAATAATAATAATAACTAGAAGAAAAGTCGTATCACATCATTTTTATATTCCTTTTCGTATAATATAGGACAGAATATCTATATATTCATCTAAATCATGCATAAGCATCAGGCGTTTTTTATCACAAAGTATCGAAAAATTATCGCTTCAAAGTCAAGGAAAAAACACATACGAAGACATTAAATATTAAAGGTAAAAGGATGTGCATCACAGATTCTCGAAAAATTATCGTATCAAAAAAAAAAAAAAAAAAAAAAAAAAACACACATAAAAACAATAATTACAAAAACTCACAAGGGAAAGTAGCACGTATGTTTTAGCCCTTCAGAGCACCTAGTGAACAATGATAATAATAATAATAATAAAAATAAATAAAACAAAACTCTTTGGGCAGAGCAAAATCGAGCGAAAATTGTCTTGTGTTACGATACGCTCCGCGGATGCTGGGTAAACAAACAGGAGGCAGGCAACTCACACGAGAGACCTCGACCCTCCAAGTTTGCTCTCCAAACAAACAAGTTAAATCTGAATTAAAACAGCAGTCTTTGGGAAAGGCTGTTGCTACTGCTACTGCTGCTGCTGTTGCCACTGATGCTGCAGAGAGAGAGAGAGAGAGAGAGAGAGAGAGAGAGAGAGAGAGAGAGAGAGAGAGAGAGAGAGAGAGAGTTTCTGCCTGATTCTGTTGGAAGTTCCACCTAAGGACATTGTTATGTTTGGCTGTTTTGGTTAGAATACTAGAAAATGCAAAACAATTTCAGGTATTGCGATGGATACTCAAGATGCTGAGAAGTTACTTTCGTAATATTTACTAAATATTTACCTCTGGGTAGAATTACCCAAATGAGAACCTGATATCTTGAATCATATGTATTTTTATGTTATGATATAGTTCTTACTTTCTTTTGTATGAGATAGTTTTTGCCTTCTTTCTTCTTTTGTATGAGATAGCAGTTTTGGCTGGTATCCTAGGGTACCTAGATCACCTGTTTGCAAATACGAGATTCCACTTTTTCGAATTGCATTGATAATTTTCATGGTACTGTTAATTTTTTATTTTGTATGTGATAATGTATTCATAATTGTTCTCTTTCCACAAATACACACACACACATACTTACAATTCATGTATCTAGGTATCTTGTCCACCTGTTTGTATATAATGGATTCTACTTTCTCGAATTGCATTTTTATATGCGACAGTTAATTTTCTCTTTTGTATGTGATGGTGTGTTCATAAGTGTATTCTTACCCCACTCACACACACACACATACACACACACAAACAAACACGCGGTGAATCTACAGGTATCTAGTCACCTGTTTGTCAATACCTGAGCTGTTGCACATCCATGCCTGAAAATATTTCATCGCGCCTCTTACGAATTCAGACATTGCATTTTTAATTTGCCTTTTCAATTCGCCTTCTCAATTCACCTTTTTAATAGTTTTATTGTAAATTCAAATTCGTTTATAAGCCCTTTGATCAAGAGACTTGTGGGACACTGTTCCTTTTAAGAATAAAAAAAAAACAGTATCATATTGCGAGCTATTATTTTTCAGGAAACACTACCGCGGAAGTTGTACTTATAAATAAGCACATAGTGTCATTTGAATAAAAAGTCATTTTGGATACTTTTATTTTAAAGAACAAAGTACCACCAGTATCATACTTATGGTTTATAAGTGTTGAAAGCGAAATAGGGAAAACTTGTTAAGTTAGGTTGCTATCCATTTGAAGATAGAATAAGAAAATATAATTTTATTTATGATCCCAATTCATTGAAATGAGTAGACTTCAAGACTTTTATGCGGCTGTTACTGTTAATAAATATTGATTATCATAATTCAAGTTCATTACAAGCCAGAGAATTTAAATAACTTAGGAAAGGCTTTTATGTATCTGTTACTTTGAATAAATATTGGTTATCATAATTCAAGTTCATTACAAGCCAGAGAATGTAAGTCACCAAGGAAAGACTTTTAGGTATCTGTTAGTTTAGATAAATATTGATTATTATAATTCAAATTTATTACAAGCCAGAGAATGTAAGGCTTCTATGTAGCTGTTACATTGAATGAATGTTTATTATTTTAATTTAAGTTCATTATAAGTCAGGGAATTAAAGTCACATAAGGAATTAAGATTTTATAGGAAAGTTATTTTTCATTTTAATGAAAAATAAAAAATAAAAACATTAGAAGCCAGTGATAAAAAAGTTTCATTTAGACATCAGGTCTCCTGAAGCGAGAATGGCTTTTTAAGAGTCTTACTTAAAATGTCTTACTTATTATTCAAATCCATTAAGAGTCCAAGAGAAAGGTTAAAGAAGGGTCGCCATTGAAGCAGCCATTCCCTTTAAGACGCCATTGTGTCAGCAATGGGGACTATTTTGACATTACGCTGAGACAAATGTGGCGGTAATTCTTCGGCGAAAGAGCTGAGAGCGTAATACCTTTGGATATTTGGGAAATTTATTCTCTCTCTCTCTCTCTCTCTCTCTCTCTCTCTCTCTCTCTCTCTCTCTCTCGATCTTTGAGAGTGAGGAAGTTCTGTTTATGCTCGGCTGAACCATAAATGTGGTCTGTTAATGCTAGTATGTATTCTCAATGACACTAAGTTGCTGCAAATGACCCTCTCTCTCTCTCTCTCTCTCTCTCTCTCTCTCTCTCTCTCTCTCGGAATTTCAATTTATGCTTTGCTAAACCATAAATGTGGTCTGTAATACCTTTGTATTCTCAATGACACTAAGTTGGTGCTAATGACATTCTCTCTCTCTCACTCTCTATCTGTCTGTCTCTGTTTCTCTGTTTCTCTATCTATCTATCTAACTATCTATCTATCTATCTATCTATCTATATCATATATATATATATATATATATATATATATATATATATATATATATATATATATATATATATATATATATATATGCACACACACACACACACATATATATATAGATATATATACTATATATATATATATTATATATATATATATATATATATATATATATATATATATATATATATATATATATAACTGAATCACGAAAGTTAGGAACGTGATAAATCCATAAATAAAGATATATGCCACGAAGGAAAATAAACAACGGAGTATCCGCGAGACCTTTCGACGTTCAAACGTCCTTTACTAAGCAGATGAACTGACATACATGAGGAAAAAGACAAAACAAGAAGATTCGTATAACTGACGGATAGGTATTATAAAGAGATTAGTACCTAGAATCCGACACACCTGGAAAATAAGTAACCTTCCCAAACAAGCATAAACAATGGGTGCAATTAAAAGTTTAAGACAATCATCTCAGATACAAGGAGAAGACAATTAAAGGATTATAGGTGACAGCTATTCAGAACTTTGGTAAACAAAACCATATTCACAATACATATTCACAATACATGTTAGACATACATTACAACGAAGATAACTCTAAGGCAACTAATTTTTATTTAAGTCTGTAATTATATCTTTGAGGTCATTCTTAAACATGTTACAAATACAAGGGTCTAAATGAAAAAGGCCACGACTAACATTGAAATTACAATGAAAAGTAAGTTGTATTAAAGCAGATTCTAAAAGATTTCGTAATAAGACATCTCTTGACCTTGCAATTACTTAACTACTTACCCAATTTATTCGGTGGTTGTTTTCACTTAAATGAATGAATATTGCATTAGATGTTTGCCCAGTTTTTACAGAATATTTATGCTGGCTTAACCTTACTTCTAGGCCCTTGCTAGACTGTCCGAGATAAAATGAGGGATAAAATGTTGCTTTCCCTGGGGCAATTTTTTATTAACATTCCTTTTAGTGTGTTATTATAGGAAAAAAAATAGGTTGACATTAAAAGCTTTTAACAATGATTTAATGGTTTCAAATCCGTTGAAATAAGGCAAACTGACAATGCTCTTAGAATTTTCTTTCTGCGTGTTACTTACACTATAAAACTTTTTGTGGGCTTTATTATAACAAATATCTAATATATGTGAAGGATAGCATAAATCTTTCCCTATTTTTCTTATGTATTCAATTTCTTGATCCAAATATTGGGGACTGACAATGCGCAATTCTCGTAAAAACATAGAAGAAAAAATTGATATTTTTATGTTAAGATGGTGGCCTGAGAGTAGTGGTGATAAAGGATTTCCCATTACCATGCCAAATATCTGTTGATAAAATTCACCATTGAATATAAACTTACAATCACAAATGCACAAACTCGTAAGTGAAATAATGTGACTTATTGGTAGAGGTTACTAAGATATTCTAAAATAGAGTCTATAGGGACTTTAGAAAAAAGAGAACATACATCAAAACTAACGAATCTATCATTAGGGCAAAGAGCAATTTTGTTTAATTTATCAACTAAATCAAGAGAATTATATATATGAGAATCAGAGATGGTTCCAAGTAACGGGGACAAGATCTTAGTGATATATTTCGAAAGTTTATATGAAATTGAACCAACAGTATTGATAATTGGCCGCATGAGTTATTTTCTTTGTGCATTTTGACTAATCCATACAAGTTAGGAAGAGAAGGAGATTTGACTGACAATTTGCCTAATAGTTCTGTTTTATTTTTAATCACTGTGCTATTGAAGTTTTTTATGACTTGATCAAGGGGATTTTTTTGTTAGTTTTTTATAAGTCACATCATCATCCAGTAGGGCTTGCTTACGTGAAATGGAATTCTTTGAAAAACGCTACTTACCTAATATCATTTATTTTCCTGTAAAGTGGTATCGTTATGTTGATGATATTTTAGCTGTTCTGCCTGTCGGTATTGATGTAAATGATTTAATCTCTAAATTAAATAACCAGGTACCATCGATTAAGTTTACTCTAGAATTAGAAATAGACAATTGCCTCCCTTACTTAGACGTTTTGATACATAGAGAACCATTTCAATGTAAATTCAGTATTTATAGGAAACCGACCAACAACTTAACTTATGTTCATTTCTTCTCAGGCCACCATCTTAACATAAAAATATCAATTTTTTCTCCTATGTTTTTATGAGCATTGCGCATTATCAGTCTCCAATATTTGGATCAAGAAATTGAATACATAAGAAAAATAGGGAAAGATTTATGCTATCCTTCACATATATTAGATATTTGTTATAATAAAGCCCACAAAAAGTTTTATAGTGCAAGTAACACGCAGAAAGAAAATTCTAAGAGCATTGTCAGTTTGCCTTATTTTAACGGATTTGAAACCATTAAATCATTGTTAAAACCTTTTAATGTAAACCTTGTTTTTTCCTATAATAACACACTAAAAGGAATGTTAATAAAAAATAGCCCCAGAGAAAGCAACAATATAATATATAAAATTCCATGTATGGATTGTCCCTCATTTTATCTCGGACAGTCTAGCAAGGGCCTAGAAGTAAGGCTAAGCCAGCATAAATATTCTGTAAAAACTGGGCAAACATCTAATGCAATATTCATCCATTTAAGTGAAAACATCCGCCGAATAAATTGGGTTGGTAGTTCAGCAATTGCAAGGTCAAGAGATGTCTTATCACGAAATCTTTTAGAATCTGCTTTAATACAACCTACTTTTCATTGTAATTTCAATGTTAGTCATAGCCTTTTTCATTTAGACCCTTGTATTTGTAACATGTTTAAGAATGACCTCAAA
The DNA here is from genome assembly GCF_015104395.2 of Macrobrachium nipponense. Taxonomy (NCBI): domain Eukaryota; kingdom Metazoa; phylum Arthropoda; class Malacostraca; order Decapoda; family Palaemonidae; genus Macrobrachium; species Macrobrachium nipponense. The sequence goes on from NC_087209.1 coordinate 48,856,030, forward strand.
GATATAATTACAGACTTAAATAAAAATTAGTTGCCTTAGAGTTATCTTCGTTGTAATGTATGTCTAACATGTATTGTGAATATGTATTGTGAATATAGTTTTTTTTACCAAAGTTCTGAATAGCTGTCACCTGTAATCCTTTAATTGAGATGATTGTCTTAAACTTTTAATTGCACCCATTGTTTATGCTTGTTTGGGAAGGTTACTCATCTTCCAGGTGTGTCGGATTCTAGGTACTGATCTCTTTAAAATCCGTATCTGTCAGTTTTGTCTTTTTCCTCATGCATGTCAGTTCATCTGCTTAATAAAGGACGTTTGAACGTCGAAAGGTCTCATTACCAGCGAAGGTATGCGTTTAGCGAACTGATAACCCTCAGTCCCTTCTCTCCCTCTCTCTCTCTCTCTCTCTCAACCTCTATCTCTCTCTAAACGATCACTGGCAAAAGCTCCCCCTTCTCTCTCTCTTCTCTCTCTCTCTCTCCTCTCTCTCTCTCTCTCTCCATTCCATCAGGTCATTAAATTAGAGTCGAAGTTACAAAAAAATATAACGTTTTATTCAAAGTAAAGTATTAGTTGAATAATTCAAGTTCTTACAAGAACATCAATGTAATGAAAATAGTTCAAGTCTCACAGACAACTAACTCAGATAACCCCCCGGTATTTAAATGTCGTAATCAGTAATTAGTCACACCAATTATCTCTTCTCCAAAATACAGTCCCCTCACTAGGACACTCGGTCCCCTCACTAGAACACTCGGTCCCCTCACCAGAACCGCCTGTTACACAGGAGAACACACTAGTGAGCACACACAATCATAAGACACAGTCAAAAGATTAAATGAAATGGAACAACTTTATAAGATATCAAAACAAGCCAACCCTTTGGCTAAATTATGATAACTCACCCATTGCAGCCTGGAACTTCACACACTTTAATAAATAGACTTCCTCAGAGCTATCCCAGCATTCTGCCTTTTCTCCCGTAGCTGTCTCCCCAGTTCTCGGCTAATCCAAGCCGTTATCAACGGACAGAGTTAGTACATGTACAGACGAATTCACACTCATCGGTAACTGGTCGCAGCCAGTTTTCAAAGGCACCTTGAACAAGCCCTCATGAACTCACATACCCACAGAACGAACATTGACCTGCCCAAGTAAGCATCTTCGTATCACACCATCCCAGAAAGAGATGTCAGCTTTCTCAGGTCGTCGCTTTGGAAGTTAAAAGTGATCAGTCTTCACATTCCAAGAAATGTCACAACAAAACATAATATCAGCCTTTATTTATAACAGTAGCTCGGCCACTACACTGGCTAGCCCCTGCCTAGCCATAGGTCACATAAAACAGCTTATATATATAAGAAACATTGGCCGGCTTAAAAAAAAAAATATAAGTAACTGCACGTCTCTGGCATTATAAAGTAATGTCTATCACGCTTCATCTCAAATAACACTTGGCGTATAAAAGCGCTGTAGAACTCTGCAGACTCGTAGAAACTCTCGTAATTACCCTGGACAAACGACAGCAACATCTCTGCACGGCTGGTGGGCGTCTTGCTAGCGTCGGGGAACGACGATTATGGTGTGTTTAAGTATGTCAGTCAAGTCATTGGTCAATCAAAAAAGAAAAATTAACCGCAGACATACTACTTCTATCAGATAATGACCTCAATAATTCAGAAATACTAACTGAACATCTCCCAACTAACTCCATTTAATATGACCACCAAATCATAAGTCATTATCACAACTTGTTGCAAAACAAAAAAAAATATTAATTCTCTAACTTAATTCTCCAAACTCATACACTAACACACACCTCACCCAAAACTCACAGTAACTCCACGGACTTCTGCACTCACATTTCAAACTCGAAAGTTCTCACAAGTAAAAAAATAAAAAAGTTAATGAGCACAAGATAAAAGAAAAAAAATTGCGTAACAAGCCCAGGCCCCAAAAATAAAAAATGTTCTCTCAAGCTCTGATATTTCAACAACTCACAAAATCAGTAAAAATTCTCCAATGTTTAACAGCAAAAACCCTTTACTGCTCACATAATTAACCCACCCTTAAACGCCGACTGGACGTATTTTACGTCGACATTTTTTTGTCTCTCGGGTGCCGACTGGATGTATTTTACGTCGACATACAAAAGTTTTTTTTTAAAAATTCGTGGAAAAATACTTTTAGGCCTACCAGCCAAAACTCTTGAATCACGCGCCTTGGGGATGCTGGGAGTTCACGGATCAAGGTGTTGTTTTGTTTACAATCGTTACGCAGGCGCGCAAGCGCGAATTTCTTTCTTGCCGCACTAAAAAGTATCTGTGACACATCTCGGAAATTATTTCGTCACTTTGACATAATTTTTTACCATTTTAAATTAGCCGTTACATGGAGTATTATATATGAAAATTGGCGCATTTTTATGTAAAATACAACAAAAAAATACTCATGATTGTTGCTTTTATTAGTTTTTAGATATTTCATATAAATAACGATAAGTGCCAAAATTTCAACCTTCGGTCAACTTTGACTCTACCGAAATGGTCGAAAAACGCAATTGTAAGCTAAAACTCTTATATTTTAGTAATATTCAATCATTTATCTTTAATTTTGAAACTAATTGGAAGTCTCTAGCACAATATTTCGATTTATGGTGAATTTATGAAAAAAAAATTTTCCTTACGTCCGCGCGGTAACTCTTCCGAAAAAATCATACATGCGATTGTGGTAATGTTTGCACCATTTTAAATTAGCCGTTACATAAAGTTTTTATATATAAAATGTGCGCAATTTCATGCACAATACAACTAAAAACAACCCATGGTTGTAGCTTTTATCAATTTTGAAATATTTTCATATAAAAATGATAAGTGACAAATTTTCAACCTTTGGTCAACTTTGATCTACTACCGAAATGGTCGAAAAAACGCAATTGTAAGCTAAAACGCCTATATTCTAGTAATATTCAAGCATTTACCTTCATTTTGCAACAAATTGGAAGTCTCTAGCACAATATTTCGATTTATGGTGAATTTATGAAAAAAATAACATTTTCTTTACGTCCGCGCGGTAACTCTTCCGAAAAAATCATACGTGCGATTGTGGTAATGTTTGCACCATTTTAAATTAGCCGTTACATAAAGTTTTATATATGAAAATGTGCGCATTTTCATGTATAATACAACAAAAAATAGTTGAAGGTTGTAGCTTTTCTCATTTTTGAAATATTTGCATATAAATCACGATAAATAGAAAAAAAACCACGTTCGGTCAACTTTGACTCTACCGAAATGGTCGAAAAACGCAATTGTAAGATAAAACTCTTACAGTCTAGTAATATTCAGTCATTTATCTCATCGTGAAACAAATTCGAAGTCTCTAGCACAATATTTAAATTTATGGTGAATTTAAAAAAAAAACTTTCCTTCCCTCCGAGCGCGGATTCTCCGCCACAAATCTCCGAAATGCGTAAGTCCCATTCTCCGAATATTTGCTCCATTTCATATTAGGCATTTCATAGAGTTTTATATATGAAAATGTGCGTGATTTCATGTAGAATAAAACGAAAAATATTTGAAATTTGTAGCTTTTCTTATTTCCGAAATAATTGCATATAAAAAAATATATATAAAAAAAATTCGACATTCGGTCAACTTTAACTCGTCAGATATGGTCGAAAACTGCATTTGTAAGCTAATATTCTTACAGTATAGTAATATTCAATCATTTGTCTTCATTTTGAAAGAAATTGGAAGTCTCTAGGACAATATTTATATTTATGGTGAATTTTTGAAAAAATATTTGTTTACGTCCGCGCGTTACAAATTCATGCATTATTTTGTGATAATATTTTCTCTGTGTTGCTTTTATCGTTTTACAATGTGTTATATACCTAAATGATTGCAATTTAGTGTACATTACAACGAAAAAAAAGTAACTTGTTATCTTTAACTGTTTTGCGCACATTGCGATTTAAATACAATTATATATGAAATTTCGTATTTGCGCTATCATATATCGCATTATTTATATATGATAATGATAATTTTTTCATTTCTGATGGTTGCATACTAAACGTCAGGCAATGACAAAAAAAGGAGCCAAAAATGAACTCTTAATCCTAAAACTAAGCGCGCTGTGATTTTTTGAAAAAAATATTTTTTCCGCTTCCGCGCTGACTCTGAAACGTCTCCGGCACACGGGAGACATTTTTTTTTTTTTACCGCTTGCGGCGTTTAAGGGTTAATTACAATGAGACTTAATGTCAAACGCCCATTTATGTAAATCACAACCCCGATAAATTACATCACCCGTCCAAAAAGAAATGCTATTTAAAGCTGAATCCCAATTACATCTCTAATAAGAAAAGGAAAAAAATAAAAATAAAAAAAAGATAATCACAAGTAAACTTCCCCCATCACAAAGCACATAATATATATATGATATACATAACCTCGCGTTTTCCCCAACAAATGCAATATGTATAGTTACGGAATTTTTGCCATCGCAACTATTCATAAACCAGACATGGCCAGAAAGCAACCCATTACACATGCACTTTCATGAAATGCTATGGTCAACATTTCCAGATATTGCAAAAACTCTGAGCAATCACCACTAGAGGAAGTGAGTCAGCACACCAGACTCATCACAGTACTGTCAGCAAAAAAATCCACCTGCGGACACGTGTTCTCGAACTGCAGCGTAAAAAATGTCTAATCAGACTCGAAACTTCAGAAACCCACGATTCTCCAAAAAATGTTCTATACTGACACGAAGTAAGCACATTTCACTAAATTATCTCCAGGATATGACTAAGATGCTCAAAATTTGTCTCGAAGACATATCTCTCACATGTTACTGCCCAATTATATAAAAAAAATTATCACCTATTCGGGATAAAAAACTACAATAAACTCGTAATTCAGCAATGATATGGCTCCAAAAATAACATCTTCATAGGACCACAATGCAGTAATGCCACTCGCCTCCAATTAGTCACAAAACAAAAAAGAAACACAGAACTCTTCTCTTGGCTCGAAAAAACTCCCAGGAATTCAACTCAAGAAAAAATTATAACCACAAAAAAGGCCACCCGCTAAAGATTAATGCCATCTCCATATATATATAAATATGTAAATCACCATATTAATAATAAAACCACTCTGGTGATAAAAAAATATTTCCTCCATTTAATTAATAACCACACCACACCATATTTCCTCTTATTTCCCCAATAACCACGTGTTAATAAAAACACCACTCCAGGAATAAAAAATGTTCACCTCTATTTCGGCAAATAAAAAATACTTACCTCTATTTCACCAATAACTCCATGTGGGATAAAACAAGTCTCCAAAGAATAATATATCTCCAAGTAAGATAATCAAAAAACGAAATCCCATCTCCAAAAAAATACACTCAAAGCATCCAGCTGACACACTCATAAATATTGCCCATATCTCCTCAAAAATGTGTCTCCATTTGCAACAAAGATGGCTGCAAAATAATTGAACTAAACATAGCTCTCACCACCAAAGGCAAATATAAAATGGCTAAAAATATATCTCCAATATATTATACCTCAAATTATATCTCCAAAATAATATACCTCCAATTCTCCAGAGAATAACTCAATGTTTTAGTCAAAAACTAAACTCTCTCCTTAGCTAACTGCTGAAAAAGCCAAAACCTCGGCAAATAAAAATTGCTCAAGAAATTCTAGGAAAAATCACCAATGTGCCACAACTCATTATAACAACACTCCAAATTCAAAGTGTCTAAGCAAAGACTTCTCCATATGCACTACAACATAGGCCACTAGAAAACTTAACCAAGTTTCCTATCTCTGGCAAAATTGTCACAAATACAACAAAGGTATTGTGCAAGTAACCCACAATTTCTGGAACACAAATATCCAGAGAAAAAAAAAATGTAGTGCCATTACGTATGCATTCAAAAAATGCAAAAATTCTCCCATAAATCTCTTTGCAGCATCAAACAGCTGAAAACTTAAACACGTTCCCGAACAATGACTCTAAGTCACGAACTGAGACATTAAAAAATTCTTACAGAAACTGGAGAGAAAAAATATATTCAAATTCCCCCATGATAAAAAAAAACTTGTGTCAGCGATGGCTAACTTCCAAACAAGGAAACAGAAAAATCAACGGCACTGTTAACTATCCCCATGACTCACGTAGATGTCAAGCAATTATCTGCTGAACTCATAAAAAAAGAAAAAACAACTAATGTGTCGTTAGTTCCTCCCAAATTCAAAAAAAGACAACACCACCCTTGACAGCATTACAACACCCATGTATTAGTATATAAAAAAAATCACTAGTATTAGAAGTATCATTATCAGCAGTATCACCAAAATTGCTATCATCAAAATCACCAGTATTAGTATAAAAAACATCACCAATGTTAATGCTTGCCCATTCACCAAAAATTCAGCACAAAATTCACCAAAAGTTCAGCAAAATTCAGCACAATTCACCAAAAATTCAGCCAGATTCATCAAGATTCAGCCAGATTCATCACTCATGAATGACTGACATATTCTCCAAAGTCACAGAAACTCAATAAATAATTAACCACAAAACTTCTCCCATAATTCATTGTAATAATTCTCCATAATATAATTATCTGTAATAATTATAAAATAATCTCCCATGAAATATCTCAAATCTCTCGTAAAATATTGTCTAATATTGCAATTCCCCCAGTATACACCATATACAATATGAAGCACCCACCCACCACCAAAGGCAACACCACCTGACAACACCAGTCAGCAATCATCATCAGTCAGCACCACCAGGCATTACCAATTGACAACATCAGTCATCAATTATCATCACTCATCACCACACAGCACCATTTTAAAGTAATCTCTCCAACACCACTCAAATCTCTATTAAAAAAAATAATCACTGTGTCCCCATTATATTTGTGCCTTCCAAAGCATAAGAAAAACTTGCACACATCCCATATGCATAACATTTTCTTTTCTCTTCACTCAAGAGAAAGAAAATCTCTTTCTAAAAAAAAAACCCTACGGGCATCTCACATCATCAACTAATCATTATCAGCTGATGTCCTGTGGCACTGGAAATTTCCTTATTCAAGGGCAAACTCATCTCCGATGCCCCAACACAAAGAGAGAGAAAAAAAGGAGTTCACCCCCAACTAAAAAAATAAAAAGTTTCACCCTCCCGGTCAAGCGATAACCCCCGAGGCAGACCACTACTCGCCTGCCCCTTGCAATACCCCTGTGGGTCGGTTAGCATAAAATGTGCTGAGCGCATAAGAACGAGCGGGCGCTCTTTTTCCAAGCAAAAAAATGCAATTCAAGCACAGTTTCGCATGTATGAAAATCATTCATACACACGCATATATTAACACAAAGACGAATGCGTCTCTTCTAAACATGCGCCAATAAAAAAAACACGTCACTTTCTGCCACTATGGGAAAAAAATGTGGTATCCTAAACCAATCCCACAATTCACAAAATAATAAAAAAAAAAAAAAAAACCCAGGACTCTCAAAGGAACATTTTAACACTCACTGCTTCGTAATGAGAGAAAACCCAGAATCTGTGCAAAACACGCTAATACACAGAAACACAGACGTCTCAGGAATGCACTCGCAATGTCTCAGCTCTAAATGAATGTGCCCGACCCCTCGAGGCATCACCGTGGGCAAAATTGATGACTCTAGTTCAATTGTCTTCACTCAGTACTACCACTAGATGGACACACCTTAACCCCCACAAATTATTAACTGAAATACAACGCATTCTCAAAATCATACTAATCTCACAAAAGGTTTTTTCGTTCGAACACCGCTGAGACACCAAACTATTATGCCTGTGACATGATTATAACCCCTTTTCCTACCCTAAAAAAAACATCTATGTCTAACTGGTCTCCAGTCTCTTTGTTAGCGTACCTACAGCTTATAAAATATATAAAAAGCCTCTTAAACCGCCTGCCACCAACTATTACCAGTGAAGGGCGTCGCCCCCCCGGTATTTAATATTTGGTATGAGTTTAGCCTGAGCGTTAGGCGAACTGATAACCCTCAGTCCCTTCTCTCCTTCTCTCTCTCTCTCTCTCTCAACCTCTCTCTCTCTCTCAAAGTGATCACTGGCAAAAGCTCCCCCCCCCCCTCTCTCTCTCTCTCTCTCTCTCTCTCTCTCTCTCTCTCTCTCTCTCTCTCCATTCCATCAGGTCATTAAATTAGAGTCGGAGTTACAAAAAATATAACGTTTTATTCAAAGTAAAGTATTAGTTGAATAATTCAAGTTCTTACAAGATCAATGTAATGAAAATAGTTCAAATCTCACAGACAACTAACTCAGATAACCCCTCGGTATTTAAATGTCTTAATCAGTAATTAGTCACACCAATTATCTCTTCTCCAAAATACAGTCCCCTCACTAGGACACTCGGTCCCTAGGACACTCGGTCCCCTCACTAGAACACTCGGTCCCCTCACCAGAACCGCCTGTTTAAAACACAGGAGAACACACTAGTGAGCACACACAATCATAAAGACAAAGTCAAAAGATTAAATGAAATGGAACATCTTTACAAGATATCAAAACAAGCCATCCCTTTGGCTAAATCATGATAACTCACCCATTGCAGCCTGGAACTTCACACACTTTAATAAATAGACTTTTGCAGAGCTATCCCAGCATTCTGCCTTTTCTCCCGTAGCTGTCTCCCCAGTTCTCGGCTAAACCAAGCCGTTATCAACGGACAGAGTTAGTACACGTACAGACGAATTCACACTCATCGGTAACTGGTCGCAGCCAGTTTTCAAAGGCACCTTGAACAAGCCCTCATGAACTCACAAACCCACAGAACGAACATTGACCTGCCCAAGTAAGCATCTTCGTATCACACCATCCCAGAAAGAGATGTCAGCTTTCTCAGGTCGTCGCTTTGGACTCTGTCTCCATGGGAAGTTAAAAGTGATCAGTCTTCACATTCCAAGAAATGTCACAACGAAACATATTATCAGTCTTTATTTATCAACATATATATATATATATATATATATATATATATATATATATATATATATATAATATATAACATTTATACATAAATTTTAATTTACAAAGCAAATACTAACACTAAAATGGAATCCAAATCATGTTACAGAATTATATTATTAACAACAATAACGAACAAAAACTTTAAAAATGATTAAATAAACGTAATTTCACTCGAGCAACGCACGAGGAATATTTGCTCACCTTTCCTACCGGGATTAATGACCTATAATGACTTTGTTGAGTGCGTTTCCTGCTGAATATTTCAGAGCTCGACCGTCAACGCATGCTGATCTATATATCGTATTAGAGGGTAGGCAGTATATAACCCAGAATTAGTTATTTTTCTAACGGATGGAAGCTTAAAAAAAAGAAGAAAATTATTCGAATATATTATGTTAAAGAGTAGTCCGTTGCAACATAGTATGAATTATAGAGGAATATTGTCGATAATGTGTTGTAATTGGGTTTATTTTGACGTAGATCAAAGATGGATGCCTTCCAAATATATATTTTTTTATTCTTATAAGAATTTTTTATATATTGTTCTTAATTGTCACTTTTAATTTTTATTCTAAAATCAATGAGGATTTCATTTGAAAAAATATGGGCATCTCAAAATTATGATTAATTTTTTTTATTCTTATAAGACTTTCTTTACATTGTTCTTGTTATGTCATTTTAGTGTTCATTCTAAAATCGATGAGGATTCGAATTGAAAAAAATATGGACATCTCCAAATTTGGATTAATTACTTTCACATGTTAAATTAAGACAGAAATTTGAATGTCTCTAAAGTCTTCGTTTCAATAATTGTTTTTAGAAGTCTTACACCAATCCTGTTTTTTTCACTTTTAATGTTGATTCTAGAATCAATAAATGTGATATAAAATGATAAACCAGAAATTTGTAGGTCCATAATGTCTTCTTTTCAATAACATTTTTTAGAAGTCTTACACCATTCCTGTTTCTTTTTCACTTTCAATCTTGATTCTAAAATCAAGAAATGCGATATAAAATATAGACATCTCTGGCTTTCACATGTTAAACCGAAATTTGAAAAGTAACTTTAAAACAACTGTCCGAAGCCAGTTGTTACATGATTGCGGAACTTTCCGCGAGATATTGTTTTGAATGTTGGTATAACTTCAAAATTGTTTTAGTTGAATATTCAGAGATATATTGATGAACCATTTCTCATTTTTCCTAATAAAACGCAACTCAGTTGTCAGGCACAGAATCCTACGCAAATCCTTGTATAATTGACTTTTATCCATCTTCATTAGGGCAGCAAAAGGTTGTTTGATGACTGATTGATTGGTTCATCTTTTCGTGTCTATTGACAATATAAATGTTGAATGGTTGGAGGAAATAGTCTAAAAATAGAGCACATTTTTCCTGACTGACTCTCTCATTAAATAATCATTTTCTCCAGCCTGCTCTCTCTCTCTCTCTCTCTCTCTCTCTCTCTCTCTCTCTCTCTCTCTCTCTCTCTCTCTATCAGCCAAAAATAACAGCGTTATCATTTAATGTTTCCCAAGATTATATCACAGTGAACTTATCTCTTATCCTTTTTCTCAGGGAAACTAGGATAAATTCTGTGTCCTGTAATGCTAATATAATTTCCTCTCTCAATGAGGTAACTGGTTGAATATGTCGGCATCTTGGCCGATCCTTCAAGGGCAAAGGAACTTGTGTAAAGAGGAGACGAAATGACCCTCAAAACTACGTGGGGAAGAGAGAGAGAGAGAAGAGAGAGAGAGAGAGAGAGAGAGAGAGAGAGAGAGAGATGGGAAATCATTCATATTTATGTGGAGACTTTGAATCTTATCTGCAATCACTGACAATTTTACTCTCTCTCTCTCTCTTCCTCTCTCTTCTCTCTCTCTCTCTCTCTCTTCCCCACGTAGTTTTGAGGGTCATTTCGTCTCCTCTTTACATAAGTTCCTTTGCCCTTGAAGGATCGGCCAAGATGCTGACATATTCAACCAGTTACCTCATTGAGAGAGTGAGAGAGAGAGAGAGAGAGAGAGAGAGAGAGAGAGAGAGATGAGAGAGAGAGAGAGGCAATCGAAAAGCCATTTGCTTGGGAGCTCTTGAAACTTGGGTAAGGCTGCTCAAAACAGAGCTTGATTTCCCTCCCCCCCCACTCAGCAAACCCCCTCTCCCCCCTAACCCACATGCCTCCCTCCATCTTTGATTTTTGGCATTTTGCTGACAAAACAGCTCGATGAACTACAATGGCTGAGCAGCGAAGTTTGTGTTTGTATATCATCAGAATTTTGATTTCCCAGTATCCAGCCTACTTACCCAAACTCTCCTATGACCTGAGTAAGGAAGAGTGTGATGCCAGTGCACCTTGCATAGTGCACTGTAGGCATTTCTTAAGGTTGTCTGCACCGTCCCTTCTGCTGCATCTAGCTGCCACAACTTTTTATCATTTTACTTTACCTCCACTCCCTCTTCCTTTCTCCCATCTTGTTGTCGAAACACTCCATCTCCCTCTTGTTTAGTTTCTTATCACTGAATAGCTGAAAGTGCCAAAGAGCTCTCGGCTTTTCAGCCTCATTTTCAAAAATCAGATCTTTCGTCAACTTCTCTTTATTTACCTGGGACTTGGTTTCAGTAGCGAAGAAGGTAAAAAATATCGTGTTTTCGAACCTAAAGACGCCGAAAACTTGATTTCAGTGGCAAAAAAGACACAAAGGATCATGTTCCCGAACCTAAAGAATGCAAAGACTTGATTTCAGTGGCAAAAAAAGACACAAAGTTTATGTTTTCGAACATAAAAAAGCCAAAGACTTGATTTCAGTGGCAAAAAAGACACAAAGGATCATGTTCTCGAACTTAAAGAAGCCAAAGACTTTATTTCAGTAGCAAAAAAGACACAAAGTTCATGTTCTCGAACCTAAAGAAGCCAAAGACTTTATTTCAGTAGCAAAAAAAAGACACAAAGTTCATGTTCTCGAACCTAAAGAAGCCAAAGACTTGATTTCAGTGGCAAAAAAAGTCTAAAAAGATAGCGTTTTCGAACCTTAAAGAAACCAAGGACTATAAACACAAAAGGTCGTGTTATCGGACGCACCTACTTCTTTTTTTTTTCTTCCTTTCAGTCCCCAAGTCACCACTTGTCAGTCATCCGATCCTACTTGGAAGAACTCGGACGTAACGTCGTATCTCTTTCCCTGCCTATTTTTGATTCCCATCCTCAAGAATAATCTGCAGTGTATTGACTGAGGGCTTCTCTCACGCTGTTCAAACAACGACTGCAAAATCCTGGAGGCAGACGACGATTATATCGATGACGCAACCGGCACTGACGTGGAAAATGAATTCGCAAAGACTTGGCCATGTATTTTTGAGACCATATTTTTAGTTTTCTGTAAAAAAAAACTATTGACATGGCTATTTTACTGTCCGGCCATACTTTTTTCTGTCTGTCCACCCTCAAATCTTAAAACCTACAGAGGTCAGGGGGCTGCAAATTGGTATGTTGGTCATCCACCCTCCAATCATCAAACAAACCAAATTGCTGCCCTCTAGCCTACTCAGTAGATTTTATTTGAAGGTTAAAGTTGTCATAATCAAGCTTCTGACAACGCAACAACATAGGCCACCACAGCTAGCTGAGAGATTTATGGGCTGCGGCTCATACAGCATTATGCCGGGAACACCGAAAGATATGTAGACCTATTTTCGGTGGCCTTGATTTACGATGTGCTGAAAACACGATTGCGCCGAAGTTTTAATTGTCTTTAGCCAATATGGTATACACAGATATCATATTCAATATATTGAGGATTATTATTCTTAAATTTAATTGTTAGTATATGCTCACAAACTTGCTCTTTATAGTAGTGTTAAGAGAGTTTTGGATTACTTTAGCATATCTGTACTTTAACATTTCAGTTGGTTGTTAAGACCTTTGGAGTTTTTCCTGAAAATTAAAATATGTGTTATAATTTAACGTTACCGAATCATTCTGTCTATAGGTCTGCATCTTTCATAATCAGGTGTAAATAAAAAAAAAAACTTACGTATACCTCTAACACCTTGACTCTATCAAAATTCTAGTTGTTAAGTCAACATTCTCTCTCTCTCTCTCTCTCTCTCTCTCTCTCTCTCTCTCTATCTCCGTATTAAATCATAACCAGAAAAATATTATAATTATTATACCTCCATCACCTTGACGTTTTATAAGAATTCTCTCTCTCTCTCTCTCTCTCTCTCTCTCTCTCTCTCTCTCTCTCTCTCTCTCTCTCTCTCTCTCTCTCTCTCCCTGATGACGTTTTATTAGAATTCACTCTGTCTGTCTGTCTGTCTGTCTGCGTGTCTCTCTCTCTCTCTCTTTCTCTCTCTCTCTCTCTCTCTCTCTCTCTCTCTTTCTCTCTCTCTCTCTCTCTCTCTCTCCCTGACGTTTTATTAGAATTCACTCTGTCTGTCTGTCTGTGTGTGTCTCTCTCTCTCTCTCTCTCTCTCTCTCTCTCTCTCTCTCTCTCTCTCTCTCTCTCTCTCTCTCTCTCTCCATATTAGATTATAGCCAGAAAAATATTATAATAATCATACCTCCATCACCTTGACGTTTTATAAGAATTCTCTCTCTCTCTCTCTCTCTCTCTCTCTCTCTCTCTCTCTCTCTCTCTCTCTCTGACGTTTTATTAGAATTCTCTCTGTCTGTCTGTCTGTATCTCTCTCTCTCTCCATATCAAATTATAACCAGAAAAATATTATAATAATTATACCTCCATCACCTTGACGTTTTATAAGAATTCTCTCTCTCTCTCTCTCTCTCTCTCTCTCTCTCTCTCTCTCTCTCTCTCTCTCTCTCTCTCTGACGTTTTATTAGAATTCACTCTGTCTGTCTGTCTGTCTGTCTCTCTCTCTCTCTCTCTCTCTCTCTCTCTCTCTCTCTCTCTCTCTCTCTCTCCATATTAAATTATAACCAGAAAAATATTATAATGATTATACCTCCATCACCTTGACGTTTTATAAGAATTCTCTCTCTCTCTCTACTCTCGCTCTCTATCGTCTCTCTCTCTCTCTCTCTCTCTCGTTCTCTCTCTCTCTGGAAATGAGATAATGGGATGGCACACAAACAAAACAATGATGGAAAAAGATCTGTAATAGAGAATAACTATGGAAATCACAATGTAAGAAACCATAGAAACTTTAGATATGGAAGTGACCCCAGCCATCCAATGCCATATAAATTGAGAACTGGAAACAATAGGAGAGATCAAGTTGAGACTCATAGTGTTAGGAATAGACAACAAAACAATAGTTTGAACCATTTTAATCGTTATCCTCCCAGGAATAATTTTTCTGACAATAGACCGACATACGGAAGAGGTTGCTACAATTGTGGTGAATTTAACCACAGACAGTCAAATTGTAGATACGACCATAAACTAAAATGTAATTACTGCCACGAATATGGTCATAAGAGCAAATTATGTAGTATTTTGCAAAAGAACTAGAAAGATGGCCAAGATGATAGTGCCGAAGAGTTTAGGTCTACCAATCGCCGTAATTTTATAACTATTATATATATTAATGCACAGTCACTTTTAAGCAATAAACATGTAGTTGAAACTTTATTAGAAAAAGACAATTTTGATATTTTATGTGTGAGTGAAACGTGGCTATATCCTTATATGAATGATGCATTGTTGTTGAATGAAAGTAAAACGCAATGTATATTCCTAGGCTCCAGGCAACATCTATCCGAAATCGGGGATAACATCAAAATCAATTTTAATGGGGCCATCATCGAACCTATGGAATCCGTAAAGAATCTTGGAGTGCACTTCGATAAATACATGACATTCGAAAAACATATTGATGAACTGCACAGAAAAGTTATGGGGACACTTATTTATCTCAATAGACTAAAAAATTTATTCGAACCAGAAACCCGCCTAATCGTAGTGCAATCGTTAGTATTAAGTTTAATTCATTACTGCTATATAATATGGGGTTCAACAAGCAACGTCCTTATGCAACGAGTACAAAACTTCAAAATTTGCGGCTCGGGTGGCCATGGGTACAGTGAGAAAATATGATCATATATCTCCAATTTTACTAGAACTGGGTTGGTTGAAAGTGAAAAACAAGTACACTTTTGATGTCTGTGTTTTTGTTTTTAAAGTTTTAAAAAATGTTTTTCCGAACTGGCTTTATAATTTTAGAACCGTTGACTCGGTGACATGGATGACTACAAGACAAGCAAATAATCTAGTGTCCAGAAGAGCCAACACCGATATAGGATCAAAGGCAATAAATACTAAGGGTCCACAGTTATGGAATAGTTTACCTGGCTCATTGAAAGACGAAAAATCCCTAAGATCTTTTAAAAAAATAAACTAAGAAAAAATCTTTTAAAAATCAATAACTGATCTTCGTAGATATGTTTTATAGGAAAACAACCGTACCTGACATTAGCCACGTCTCGCGTCAATAACCGCTTTTTAAGACATGCCATTAATTATGAGAACATTTATGTTGGAGTAATTTTACTAATTATTGTTCTAGGAACAATGTTTTATAACCAAAATTACAATTTTCCTAATTCAAGTTTTATATATATACGTATATGTATATATGTGTATATATATATATATAGTATATTATATATATAGATATATATCTATATATATATATATATATATATATATATATATATATATATATATATATATATATATATATATATATATATATGTGTATATATTATGTAGTGTGTATTAATGTTTTAATATACTATGAGTTTTATTGTTGTTTTAATAGCTTTTAATGTACGCTTTCTAACCTTGGTTGATGACCTGATGTAATAGAAAAACCCAATGTATTATGGAATAAAGGTTATTATTATTATTTTATTTTTATACCTCTCTCTCTCTCTCGCTCTCTCTCTCTCTCTCTCTCTCTCCTCTCTCATCCATCCTGACGTTTTTATTAGAATCACTCTGTCCTGCCTGCTGTCTGTCTGTCTGTCTCTCTCTCTCTCTCTCTCTCTCTTTCATATTAAACTGTAAGCAGAAAAAATTGTAGTAATTATACCTCCTTTACCCTGACACTTTAAGAATTCTCTCTCTCTCTCTCTCTCTCTCTCTCTCTCTCTCTCTCTCTCTCTCTCTCTCTCTCTCTCTTTCATGTCAAACTATATGCTGAAAAAAATTGTGTAATTATACCTCCATTACCCAGACGTTTTATAAGAATTCTCTCTCTCTCTCTCTCTCTCTCTCTCTCTCTCTCTCTCTCTCTCTCTCTCTCTCTTCTTGTATCAAATTATAACCAGAAAAAGTAGTTATAATAATATACCTCCTTCACCTTGAACTTTTTATGAGAATTCTCTCTCTCTCTCTCTCTCTCTCTCTCTCTCTCTCACCCTGACGTTTTATTAGAACCTCTCTCTCTCTCTCTCTCTCTCTCTCTCCATATTAAATTATAACCAGAAAAATATTATAATAACTATACCTCCATCACTTAGACGTTTTATAAGAATTTCTCTCTCTCTCTCTCTCTCTCTCTCTCTCTCTCTCTCTCTCTCTCCTCTCTCTCTCTCTCTCTCTCTAGTAGTCATCTTTTTGGTGAGACTTTCCCCTCGCACAGTCTGATTAATCAACAGATATCACAAGTTTAACTTACGTCTAGAATTTGAGAAATATCTAGAAGTGTTCGCGAACTATCGGTGATAAAATTAGTGTGAAAATAGTAGGATAAAGCGTCTACTAAGTTAGTTTATCAAGTGAAATACTGTCAATCAGAACAAGATGGCAGTAAGTTCCAACTGTGGCAAAAAATGGTGAAATTTAGCTTGTTTGGCAGATTCGCAATACGATGAGGTAGCAGGAAGGGAACTGGCATTTCTCATCTATGAGATCAGCAACAGTCCTAACCAAAAAGATACAAAAGCATTCATAGATATATTAGAAGGATATGATCCTTCAAACTGGAACAAATCAACAGAAAACATCTTGAAAATAATTGAAGAAGTTCCAAATAAAATCCAAGTGGTCAAGAGACTCATAAAGAAAATATACATAAACCAACATATTCCGACAAAGAAAATGAATAAGGTGAACATTGTGAATATCCTAATTGATGCAATAGGAAAAAGAATGCCAAAAGCATGCAAACTGTGTAAGGTGTGGTATATCATAGTTAATCCACAAAAACTGATCAGAAAATGTTCTGCATGCAACATTCCGACGCATCCACAATGTGCTGAGGTAATGACAGATATGAGAAAAGATACCAGAATATTTTGCTCAACATGTCTATCATGGATAGACAATGTTATTAAATCAAGATTGAATTTACAAATAGTTGAGGATGAAGAAGATGAGGAAGAGGAAGAAGAAGAAGAGGAAAACGGAAGAGAAGTAAACAAAACTGAAATGACAGAAAAAAATAAGGAAAACAAAGAACAAGATAAAAGTATGGATGCAGAGATACTCATTGATGCTACATATGAGGCAATAAAGCAGCATGCATACGAAGAAATAAATTACGATATGACAACACAAAAGAAAATCCAGAAGAGGCTCTACCCACATCTACACAATGACGGGAAAGAGGAAAAAATAGACAAAAAAGACAAAGTCTGTAACCTTTTGAAAAGAGGGAATTGCAGATTTGGAGAAAGATGTTACTACAAACATCCTAAGGTATGTCACAACTATGAAATATATGGTAAATGAGCATACCTAGACGGCTATGAGGATGATTGCAGAGATCTACATCCAAAAATATGCAAAAACCTAAAAGAAGGAAAAGGATGTAAGTTCGACAAAAAATGTAAATATATGCACCCTGTAGCCATGAATCAAAATCAAATAAATAATCAATCAAGTAATAAAATCCAAAATAAGAAAGAAACAAATAAAGAGAGGAATAAAGAATATCAGGTAAAAGAAAAAACAAAGCCATCAACGTGATATGCAGTGATGTCAGCAAAATATTTCCAAGCCTCAGCTCCAAGATACAACTCAAGAGGTAAGAACTGTATTCATGATGCAAGAGGATATTGCAAATACGGAGAAAATTGCAGATTCAGACACAAAATGAATAATTATGATGAAGGAAGATAAAATATTATGGAAAAGTTGGATTTTTTAATGTCAGAATTTCTGGAAATGAAAAAAAGAACAACATACCAGAACAGGAAAGAGACATGGGAAAATCCTTATTATTACCCATATTAAATGAAGGAGAAAACACGCAAACCATCATAGTGATGAATGCGCAAGGTTTAGTTACGAGTAACTCAAAAAGAAAAATAGAGTACTTAGAAGAACTAACCCAAATTTAAAAGAAAATAGATATAATAATGAATATAAGTGAAAACCTGATCCCAAGAGACTGGGAATGATGATCAAATGAAAGGGTTCCAAACTTATAGATCAGATAGAAAAAATAGGAATCAAGGGGGAACCGCAATATATGGGAACCGCAATAAAAAAGAGAGTAATAGTAGTGCAGAAGATAAGAGGCAATTCGAAAAACTATTAGATATGCTACTAGAATACAACATTCAACAAATAAATCACCTGCCAACAAGAAAGGAAAATACTTTAGACCTAGTATTTGTGAACGACATGAATTATGTTAAAGAAATAATAGTTTATAATGCTAGTATTTCAGACCATAATGTCATACGAATTAATAGTCCATTCAAAGCAAGTGAAAACAGAGATAAGCAAGAAATGAAAAAGTGGAAGGATATGGAAAATACAACTTCTACAGTAAAAATATAGAATGGTCAGAAATAAATGAAGAATTAAACAAAGATTGGGATAACATTTTTGTAAGTGATGACATAACGGTAAATACGGAGATATTATATAAAATATTAGAGAAAATAGTGGATAAATATATACCAAAGAAGAAAAGTAAACATCAATCATGCATACCAAGAGACAGAAGGATCTTGTTCCAGAAAATCAAAAAGTGGAAAAAAGGTCTTGCAAAAAGAAAAAATGCATGGAAAGTTATAGAACTAAAAAGTAAGATAGAAAATGCAGAACAAAAGATTATACAATCAAGAAAATGAAAAACCGGGGCTTGGAAGAAAAAAACCCTAGTAAATATCAAGCAAAACCCCAAACTATTATACTCAGACACGAAAAAGATGAATAAAAGAAGAATAGAAATAGGCCCTCTGAGAATTGAAAGGAGATTAACGAATGAAAAAAAGGAAATTTGCAACATATTGGCAGAACGATATAAGAGAGAATTCACCCCTAGAATAGATAATGAAGATAATGATATAGAAGTAAGGGACGAAAATAGTGAATATTTAGCAGACATAGATATTAATGAAGCTGATATTGTGCAGGCCATTAAAGAAATTAAAAATGGAGCTGCAGCAGGGCCTGATGGTGTTCCTGCTATTTTGTTAAAGAAAGTAGTTCATTCTATCGCAAAGCCACTTGCAATATATTAAGACAAAGTGTAGATACAGGCATGATTTATTATGAGCATAAATTTGCATATATTACCCCTACATTCAAAAGTGGATCAAGACTAGAGGCAAGTAATTATAGGCCTGTGAGTCTAACATCACATATTATGAAAGTGTATGAAAGGGTAATGAAGAAAAATATTATGAAACATTTAATGAAAAATAATCTGTTTAATATAGGACAACATGGTTTCGTACCCGGAAAAAGTACACAAACCCAACTGTTAGTCCACCATGAGAACATATACAAAAATATGAAAAGCGGAAATGAAACAGATGTAGTTTTTCTAGACTTTGCAAAAGCTTTTGACAAGGTAGACCATAATATATTAGCGAAGAGAATTAGAAAACATAATATAGTGGATAAAGTAGGAAGATGGTTAAAAGAAATTTTACACAACAGAAAACAGATAGTTATTGCAAACGATGAGAAATCGGATGAAGCTAAGGTAATTTCCGGTGTGCCACAAGGTGTTAGCTGCATTACTGTTTGTTATTATGATTGAAGACATAGAGAGTAATGTTAAGGACTCGGTAGTGAGTAGTTTCGCCGATGACACAAGAATAAGTAGAGAAATTACTTGTGATGAAGATAGGAACGCGCTACAAAGAGACCTTAACAAAGTATATGATTGGGCAGAGGTAAATAGGATGGTAGTTAACTCTGATAAATTTGAATCAATAAACTATGGAGACAGAGGAAAGCTATTGCATATAGGGGACCTAATAATGAGACAATCACAAATAAGGAAGCAGTTAAAGACCTTGGTGTGATGATGAATAAGAACATGTTATGCAACAATCAAATAGCAATTCTATTGGCAAAATGTAAAGCAAAAATGGGAATGTTGTTACGGCACTTCAAAACAAGAAAAGCTGAACACATGATTATGCTTTACAAAACATATGTTCGTAGTCCACTTGAATATTGGAATATGATATGGTACCCACACTATCAAAAGGATATTGCACAAATAGAGAGTGTACAAAGGTTCTTTACAGCTAGATTAGAAGAAGTTAAGGACCTTGACTACTGGGAAAGACTACAATCCTTAACATTATATAGTCTAGAAAGGAGAAGAGAATGCTACATGATAATTCAGGCATGGAAACAGATAGAAGGAATAGCCGAAAACATCATGGAGCTAAAAATATCAGAAAGAGCAAGCAGAGGTAGATCAATAGTGCCCAAAACTATACCAGGAAAAATAAGGAAAGCACACAGGACATTAATCCACTACGCACCAACATCGATAATGCAGCGTCTATTCAATGCGTTGCCAGCTCATCTGAGGAATATAACAGGAGTGAGCGTAGATGTGTTTAAGAATAAGCTCGACAAATATCTAAACTGCATCCCAGACCCTCCAAGATTGGAAGATGCAAAATATACCGGAAGATGTACTAGCAACTCTTTGGTAGACATTAGAGGTGCCTCACACTGAGGGACCTGGGGCAACCCGAACAAGATATATGGTCTGTAAGGCAAGGTAAGGTCTCTCTCTCTCTCTATCACCCTGACGTTTTATAAGAATTCTCTCTCTCTGTCCGTCTTTAGTAAAAATGTAAAATGGTCATAAATAAATGAAGAATTAAACAAAGGTCGGGATAACATTTGCGTAAGTGATGATATAAAGGTAAATACGGAGATATTATATAAAATATTAGAGGAAATAGTGGATAAATATATAATGAAGAAGAAAAGTAAACATCAGTCATTCATACCAAGAGACAGAAGGATCTTGTTCCAGAAAATCAGAAAGTGGAAAAAAAGTCTTGCAAAAGAAAAAATGCATGGAAAGCGATCGAACTAAAAAGTAAGATAGAAAATGCAGAACAAAAGATTATACAATCAAAAGAAAATGAAAAACGGGACTTGGAAGGAAAAACCCTAATAAATATCAAGCAAAACCCCAAACTATTGTATTCACATGGGAAAAAGATGAATAAAAGAAGAATAGAAATAGGCCCTCTAAGAATTAAAGGGAGATTAACGAATGAAAAAAGGACATATGCAACATATTGGCAGAACGATATAAAAGAGAATTCACCCCGAGAATTGATAATGAAGATAATGATATAGAAGTAAGGGATGAAAATAGTGAATATTTAGCAGCTCCATTTTTAATTTCATTAATAGCCTGCAGCAGGGCCTGATGGTGTTCCTGCTATTTTGTTAAAGAAAATAGTTTGTTCTATCTCAAAGCCACTTGCAATATTATTAAGACAAAGTGTAGATACAAGCAAGATTTATGATGAGCACAAATTGGCATATATTACCCCTACTTTCAAAAGTGGATCAAGACTAGAGGCAAGTAATTATAGGCTTGTGAGTCTAACATCACATATCATGAAAGTGTATGAAATGGTAATGAACAAAAATATTTTGAAACATTTAATAAAAAATAATTTGTTTAATATAGGCCAACATAGTTTTGTACCCGGAAAAAGTACACAAACCCAACTGTTAGTACACCATAAGAACATATACAAAAATATGAAAAGCGGAAATGAAACAGATGTGGTTTATCTAGACTTTGGAAAAGCTTTTGACAAGGTAGTTCATAATATACTAGCGAAGAAAATTAGAAAACATAATATAGTGGATAAGTAGGAAGATGGTTAAAAGAATTTTTACACAACAGAAAACAGATAGTTATTGCAAACGATGAGAAATCGGATGAGGAATATATCAGGAGTGAGCGTAGATGTGTTTAAGAATAAGCTCGACAAATATCTAAGCTGCATCCCAGACCATCCAAGATTGGGAGATGCAAAATATACCGGAAGATGCACTAGCAACTCTCTGGTAGACATTAAAGGTGCCTCACACTGAGGGACCTGGGGCAACCCGAACAAGATGTAAGGTCTGTAAGGTAAAGGTAAGGTCTCTCTCTCTCTCTCTCTCTCTCTCTCTCTCTCTCTCTCTCTCTTCATATCAAACTATGTACAGAATTATTTTTATTAATTATATCTCTCTCTCTCTCTCTCTCTCTCTCTCTCTCTCTCTCTCTCTCTCTCTCTTCATAACATATCAAACTATGAACAAAATTTTTTTTTATTAATTATACCTCAATCACCTCTCTCTCTCTCTCTCTCTCTCTCTCTCTCTCTCTCTCTCTCTCTCTCTTCATATCAGACTATGAACAGAACTTTTTTTTTATTAATTATACCTCAATCACCCCGACGTTTTGTAAGAATTCTCTCTCTCTCTCTCTCTCTCTCTCTCTCTCTCTCTCTCTCTCTCTCTCTCTCTCTCTCTCTCTTCTTATTAAATTATAACCAGAAAAAATGAAGTTATTTCCAGACGCTTTATAAGAATTCTCTCTCTCTCTCTCTCTCTCTCTCTCTCTCTCTCTCTCTCTCTCTCTCTCTCTCTCCGTATCAAATTAAAACCAGAAAAAAGTTGTATTAATTATACCTCCATTACCCTGACGTTTTATAAGAATACTCTCTCTCTCTCTCTCTCTCTCTCTCTCTCTCTCTCTCTCTCTTCGTATTAAATTATAACCATAAAAAATTGTTGTAATTATATCTCCATCGCCAGACGTTTTATAAGAACTTCTCCTCCTCTCACTCTCGTCTCTCCGCTCTCTCTCTCTCTCTCTCTCTCTCTCTCTCTCTCTCTCTCTCTGCATGTATGTATGTCTGACTGACTGTATGTCTGTCCGCCTCTCGTCCTGTCTCTTTAGAGACATGCAATCTCTCACGTAATCCCTCTTCATCCTAAGCAGACAGCAATACTAATTGCTTCTCTGCTTCCACAGCTCGAGTTGTGAACTCACCTTGAGTTTGCGAATCTATTTCGCCTGATATTTTTCTCTCCTCTTATGTGAGTTCTGCCGCCGCTTTTTCTGTGGGAATTCTAGATGTTTCGTTTGGAAATTCTGTGTATTTTGTGTGAATTCTGTTTTGTGTGAATTCTAGTTGTTTTGTTTGTAAGTTCTGTTTTGTGTGAATTCTGTTTTGCATTAATTCTGGATATTTTGTTTGGTAAATTCTTTGTGTTTTGTGTGAATTCTGTTTTGTGTAAATTCTGGATCCTTTGTTTTGTAAATACTGTTTTGTTTGAATTCTATGTATTTTGTTGTGAATTCTAGATATTTTGTTTCTTAATTCTAGATGTTTTGTTTTTGAATTCTGGATGTGTTGTTTGTGAATTCTGTGTATTTTGTTGTGAATTCTGTTTTGCGTGAATTCTGTGTATTTTGTGTGAATTATGTTCTATGTGAATTCTGCGTATTTTGTGTGAATTCTGTCTATCTTGTGTCAATTCTATATTATGTGAACTTTGTTTACTTTGTGTGAATTCTGTCGATTTTGTGGGAAATCTATCAATTCTTTGCGTTTTCAAGTCATTTTAACCAATTGCAACTTGATTTAGACGTTTTCAGCCTAATTTAAACACTTGCGACCTATTCTGAACAGTTTAAAAATTAATTCGAACGCTTATAACCCATTCTGAATAACGTACAACCTATTTTGACCACTTACAACCTATTCTGAGCAGGATGCAACCCATTCTACACAGCTTGCAACCTATTCAGAACAGCTTGCAGCCCATATTGAAGCTTTGCAACATATTATGAAGTGTGCAATCTTTTTTTACCGCTTGCAACCCATTCTGAACAACTTGCAACCTATTCAGAACAGCTTACAACCTATTTTGACCGTTTTCAACTTAGTTTGAAAAGCTGGTAACTTATTTTGAATACCTACAAGCTATTTTGAGTGCTTGCAACCATGTTTGAACACTAACTGCCTATTCTGAACAGCTTGCAATATAGTTTGAAACTTGCTGCCTATTCTGAACATCTTGCAACCTCGTTTGAACACTTGCTACCTGCTTATAACACTTGCTGGTTATTCTGAACAGCTTGCAACCAAGTTTGAACACTTGCTATCCTATTCTGAACAGCTTGCAACCTAGTTTGAACACTTGCCACTATTCTGAACAGTTTGCAACCTAGTTTGAACAGCTTGCAAACTTCTCTGAAAAGTTTCCAACAAAGTTTGAACACTTGCAACCTACTCAGATCTCTTCCTGGTTATTCTGGACAGCTTGCAACCTAGTTTGAATACTAGCTACTTACTAAGAACGCTTCCTTGTTATTCTGGACAGCTTGCAACCTAGTTTGAATACTAGCAACTTACTAAGAACGCTTCCTGGTTATTCTGGACAGCTTGCAACCTAGTCTGAACACTTGTTACCTATTCTGAACAGTTTGCAATCTATTTTCAATAGCTTTCAACCTATTTTGAACAACTATCAACCTACTCAGACCCATTCCGACCCATTTTACTCAAGTGCCTCGGTCAGGGAAGCGCCCCAGGAACGCAGATGACCGCAGTGTCTTCATCGAACGTACAAAGGACTTTGTGATGCATAGGACCGCCTCTTATCATAATTGGTCTAATCACTTCGGTGGCCCAGTGTCTCTCTCTCTCTCTCTCTCTCTCTCTCTCTCTCTCTCTCTCTCTCTCGCTAGCCATTAGGATAATTGGAAATTATGAAGATCAAATGCTATTCTGTCCTAATCAGGTGGATGGAGGGCAGTAGTCATTACGATTCATGGCGAATGGCGGGGTCTCTCTCTCTCTCTCTCTCTCTCTCTCTCTCTCTCTCTCTCTCTCTCTGTAGTTAACCACAATTAGCCCGGGATAATTCCAGCTGCGAAAGTCTTCACAGCGCCGAAAAGTATCGAAGACCGATGCTAATCCAACCGCAACGAATTAACCTTCTGTCAGGATTCATCGAAGAATTCACCACAATTCGTAAGTAACGTACACACACACACACACACATATATACACATACATATGCACATACATATGCGCATAAAACGCTCTTACATCGCGAAATATGGCCCCTTTTGTGAAGTGGGTCTGGAAATACGACGGTCGTAAAATAGTCAAATTTCCTCACTTTGGTCAGGTCGAAGAAATGAGAGAGAGAGAGAGAGAGAGAGAGAGAGAGAGAGAGAGAGAGAGAGAGAGAGAAACATGTCAATGATATTCACCATTTCCGGAAGTAGGATTAAAATCAATACAGAGTATGAGCTACTTGCAATTTTTTTAAAATTAATTCATGAAAAAGAAAATACAAGGGAAAAAGATCACCACGCTTTGAGTGTCAAGTGTCAGGTGTCAAGTGTAAGTGTATAAGTGTCACGCGTAAAGTGTAAAGTGTATTGACCGCTCTTCTCATCTTTCTCGTCTCCTCCATTCTAATCGCTCATTCATTATTCTCTTCTCTCTCTCTCTCTCTCTCTCTCTCTCTCTCTCTCTCTCTGTTCCCCTCCACTTCTTTTGATCAGCCACTCACGCTCTTGCCATCAGTTAGCCATTGATTTTGCTCTCTCTCTCTCTCTCTCTCTCTCTCTCTCTCTCTCTCTCTCTCTATCTCTCTCTCGTCTATTCCAAGGTCTTGTTGTCTTTAGTTCCTATTTTTTTCATATACACAAATATATATATATATATATATATATATATATATATATATATATATATATATATATATTATATATATAGTACATATATATATTATATATATATATATATATATGTATATATATATATATATATATATATATATCTCTATATATATATATATATGTGTTTTAATATATATTTATTATTTATATGTATATTAATTTTCTATTTAAAAATTCAATACATTTTGCAATTTAATTTTGAAATAAAGAAATTATTTTTCTAAAGAACGAGTGATTTTTACCACCACAACAGTTTTCTGCTTAGCAACTATGGGGCTGAACGCTGCTGCTGATGCTGCAGCAGTGATTCGGCGATATAATT
>NC_087209.1:48889884-48904884 GCF_015104395.2 Macrobrachium nipponense
CATATCTGGTTCTTAGGGCCTGATTTTGTGCCACTATTATCATTCCTTCAGTTTCCTTCTTTAGCTCTCCCCCTCTGTAACCATTGCCATGTGTCATCGCTGGCTATTTCTTTTGTCTGTCTCATGTATTGTCCAGGCATTGGTTTATTGTGCCAGTCCTCTGTTCTGTTTGTCATTCTCCTGTCACTGTATATTTCTGGGTCTTCGTCTACTTTTATTAGTCCTTCTTCCCATGCACTCTTTAGCCACTCGTTCTTCACTGGTTTTCAGATATTGCCCCAGTGCTCTATTCTCGATGTTGACGCAGTCCTCTATACTTAGTAGTCCTCTCCCTCCTTCCTTTCGTGTTATGTATAGTCCTGTCGTATTTGCTCTTGGGTGTAGTGCTTTGTGTATTGTCATATGTTTCCTCGTTTTCTGATCTATGCTGCAGAGTTCGGCCTTCGTCCATTCCACTATTCCTGCGCTGTATCTGATTACTGGCACTGCACCCATGTGTTTTTATGCCTTTTATCATATTTCCGGCGTTGAGTTTTGACTTGAGTATCACCTTGAGTCTCTACATACATTCTTTCATGATCGTGTCCTTCATCTCTTGGTGTTTTTATATCCCCTCCTTCCATTATTCCCAGGATTTGTATCCAGTCCCATCTATTGTGTTTTGATGTTGCTCCCATCTGGTAGCTTTATCCTTCAGTTCTCGTTACTTTGCCTTTTTGTAGTTGACTAAGGCGATTTTTCTATTCCAAACTCCATCCTGATGTCTCCAGATACAATCCTTACAGTCTGGATTAGGGTATCTATTTCCTTGATGCTCTTACCATACAGCTTGATGTCGTCCATGAATATCAGATGGTTGATTCTGTTGCTCTTTTCTTGAGTTTGTACCCGGCATCCATCTTCTGTAATACTTTTGTCATGGGAATCATGGCTACTACGAAGAGTGTGTGGACAGTGAGTCGCCCTGGAAGATCCCTCTCCTGATATTAACCTCTGCTAGTCTTATTCCAGAGCTTGTAAGTATTGTATTCCAGTGCACATTGTATTTTGAGGAAGCTGATGGTGTTTTCCTCTGCCCCATATATTTTCAGCCATTGTATTAGCCATGTGTGGTATCATGTCGAAGGCTTTCTTATAGTCGATCCATGCCATGCTTAGGTTGGTTTTTCCTTTTCTCCTACTGTTCTCATTACCATTTTGTCTATCAGAAGCTGGTCTTTTGTGCCCCTACACTTCCTTCTGCAGCCTTTTCTGTTGGTGGGGGATGGCGTTTGTCTCCTCTTAGGTAGTTGTATAGCCTGTTTTCACTGATGATACCTGTTAGTAACTTCCACATTATTGGTAGGCAGGTGATAGGCCTGTAGTTACTGGCTATATTTCCCTTACTCTTGTCTTTTTGTACTAAGGATGTTCTTCCTGTAGTCATCCCATTTGGGTGCATTGTGATTTGAGATACAATGTGGAGTTGTTCTGTCTATGCTTGTGTTGTAGTGGCTTGAAGTTTTTGAGCCAGTATCCATGGACTTCATTGGGACCTGGGGCTTTCCAGTTTGGCATTTTCTTTTAGTTGGTGTCTGACTGTGTCTGTCGTGATGTCAGTGAAATCTTTTTTGTTTTATTCTCCTGTTTCTTCTGCTTGACTTCCTGGAGCCATGTTGCATGTGTTGTGTTGATACCGGATTGCTCCATATGTTTTCCCAGAGTCTCTTACTTGGTTCGGCTTCAGGAATTTCTTGGTGGTTTGTCTTCCCCTCTTAGTTGGCTGTATAGTCTTTTCTTGTTGGTTCTGAATAGTTTGTTCTGTTGGTATCCTTTATTCCTGTTCATGTACCGTTGGATCTTATGTGCTTTTGCCTTAACCTCTGTTTTACATCTTCTATTGTTCTGTTTAGTCCCTCTCTTTCAGTACTCAAGTCACATCTCATCACCATGATTTGCTTTCAGGCGCCTTTTCCAAGGAGGTTGCTGTTTTGGTTTCTGTTGGGTTGGTTGTGCTGGTGGTGTTGGTGTTCATATCCCCATCAATTCTGCTACTAATCTTGCTCCTGCATATGCCAAGTTATTTGTTTCTGTGGTACTGGTGGTGATGGATACCCTATATTTCATTGACCTCACTTGTTTACTTCCTTAATTACTTGGTGTTGTAGGCTTTCATGGAGGGGATCTTTGTTCTCTCTGTATCTGGCTCCATCCTTGTCTAATCTTTCTACCCATTCCGTCCTCTCTTGGTTACTTCGTCGGTTTGGTTTCTTCGTGTGTCGTTGTTTGATACCCATCATCCCTGTTCGTCTTCTGTGCCATCACCCTCAGTTCATCTCTGTGTAATTCATTGTGCGTGGTGACATTCCCTTTCCAGTTCTTTTCTTTCTGTTGGGGAGAGCCAGTTCTTTCTCTTTATGTTCCTTACTTGGTCTGCCAGCCTCTGCTCTGTTTGTATTCCTCTCATTCCAGATGTTGACCAAACCTTCTTCTATATCCTCTCTCCATCGGGTTGCTTCTGATGTAGCATCTCCATATTTCCTTATTTTCATCTCTTGTCTATTTTCTTCCTTTGGTTTGCTTCTGTAGCTCCAATCTTAGGCTGTTGGTTACTGTCGTTGTGGTGGTCAGTTGCTGGATGACGACCTCCAAGTACCTGACCGTCTTCCCCTTCAATTGGGTTGAATACCTGGCTGCCGAACGAAGCTCCATCTGTTGCTAGAGGTTCCATTTACGTCGTTATCGTTTATTCCTTCTTTTCTTAACATCATTGCTGAGTTTTGCTATTTAACCCATAGCATGGACCCTACACCCCATCAGGGATAGGTACTCATTTACAGTCTGAGTAGACTGAGGAAATTATGGGTTAAGATCCTTTCCCAAGAATCAACGCCAAGGAGAGCGGTCACCCATCCAACGATTGACCAGCCCCAATGTTGCTTAACCAGTCCACGGCAACCACACATTATTATTATTATTATTATTTTATTAGTTATTATTATTAGTTATTATATATTATTATATATATTATATATATATATATTATATATATATATTATATTATATTATTATTATATTATTATTATTTATTATAGTTATTATAATTATTAATTATTATTATTATTCAGAAGATGAACCCTGTTCATATTGAAGAAGCCTACCACAGTGGCCATTGACTTGAAATTCAAGCTTCTAAGGAATATTATTATTATTACTGGCAAACTTACCCATCTCGATGGTAATAAAAATACTGGGTGCAGAAGTGAAAAATTTATATGTACTATTTGTTCAGCAATATTAAAATAAGGGCGATTTTTATACATACCTACTACAGAACCTCTTTGTACACAATATTATCAGTTTGTCCACAACTTAATTTCAAGTTGGCAAAGTCGTTGCTCTGCTCATCGCCACATACAGTTGGACATGCGTGAACATGGGTGATGGCAGAAACACACCAACTCGATCCAAAGTCTGGCCCTGTGACTTGTTTGCAGTGAATGAGAAGGCCAGGTTGATGGGAAACTGCCTGTGCTGTAACTGGAACGGAAACTGATTGTCCGAAGGCATCAGAGGAATCCGGGGGATGAACAGACGTTTGCCAGTGTGAGTGCCCGTTGCCATCACTGCTTTGATGACGTGGGAGTTTAGCTCCATAAGGATGGTGTAGCTCGTTCCGTGCAATAAGTCCATTGGCAGGATCGAAATTCCGAAGCAACATTACCGGGTAGTACTTCTTCAACGTTATTTTGTGCACTAGCAGTAAGAAGGATTTTAAGTTATTCAAAAAAAAATCTTGCGGGATATTGATGATAATTTTTCATCTTCTATTGTGTCCGAGCTGAAATATTTTTGCGATTTCTCCGGGGAAGTTGTACAGAAATTATGTATGAAAAATCGCAAAGTAGCTAAGTCTACGGGAATAACCAGTCTCGTTTCACAGCCGAAAACAGCTCCGTTTCAGGGAATCCCTCTTACCCCCACCCCCTACAAAGGAGGTGGGTAGTTGGATGAAACCCCATTACAAAACCATCTTAGGGTTCCCAACCATAACCCGGCCAAGTTTCATGCCCATCTGACCAGCCGTTGGCCGTGATTGAATGACAGACAGACAGACAGACAGACAGACAGACAGACATTACGCCCATTATAGTATGATTATTATTATTATTATTATTATTATTATTATTATTATTATTATTATTATTATTATTCATTAGTTGAAACCCTATTCAAATGGAGCAAGCCACCACAATGGCTATTGAACTTGAAATTAAGCTTTTAAGAATTTATTATTATTATTATTATTATTATTATTATTATTATTATTATTTATTATTAGTAATGGCTACTTCAGCAGCGTTACACTTGTAGATTCTACTCCATTTTGCGAATAGCGGCTTTTTCCGTGCTACTTAAACAATCTAGTAGAGCGCTTATAGAGGTCATTGTCAAATACAGGGTTAAAATAGGTGTATATATTTGAATGTTACAGATAAACTGTGATACCATAGTCATCAAGGTCATTAACGATTTTCTCTCTCTCTCTCTCTCTCTCTCTCTCGTTAAAGCGAGCTTTCGTCTGGAGCTGCCAGACATCCTCGGGCTGGGAACTTGAGGGTGGACTGATCTGGTGCGAGTGTCCGTCCTCGTTATATCTGTGGTTGACAGCAGGGGGTCTGCCCCATGCTTATCTCCTATTGGCTGGTGGCGGTGAGTCTTTGTTTTCAATGGTTGCCTGAGCCAGGTCTCATGCCACTTTCTTCGAGCCAATGGTTGCGTTGCAACATATCCTGCAGCCGCCTGGACCTCCTGAGCGGCGCTGTAACGTTGATGGGCGTTGCGCTACGCTGTGGGACGTCACGGCTAATTTGATTTCCATCACTGCAGGAGTTCCTCGTTCGGGGGCGTTGTCTTCCTAGAGTTGTCATGATCGGTGGTGTCATTGTTTAGGTTTTATTTGCTGTGATGGAGCAGCCTCCAGCAGGCGCAACCAACGGACATCAGGGCTGGAGGCGCTCCTCATATGGGAGAGATGTTATTTCCATCTATCGTTCTTTGGACATATCTGGTTCTTAGGGCCTGATCATGTGCCGCTGTATTATTATTATTATTATTATTATATTATTATTATTATTATTATTATTATTATTATTATTATTATTATTATTATTATTATTATTATTACTCAGTAGGTGAACCCTATTCATAAGGAGCAAGCCCTGACTTGAAATACAAGCTTCCAAAGCATTTGGTATTCATTAGGAAGAAGTAATAGCAGGTACAGGATAATTCAGAAAGAATTGATGTCACTTACAAAAAAAATTAATTAATAAACAGATAAATATGTGTCAGAATGCAATGCGAATAGTAACCTTTACAGGAGCATGCATTTAGTATTTCACTGACAAATAAACGTCTGTTTACAGAAAGTTGTTTGTATAAAAGGTACAGGGGGGAAACGTTGAATTGATACATACGAATTCAAGTTAAACTTATTCCATATTGATACAGCTCGTATTTGTTCAGTCCCGAAGGCTTCCATTCATTGGACATTTAAAATTAAAGTAACTGTTTCCTGATCCTTGGAAATAACAATTTCAGACTGCCAAGTGTTTCAGAGCCTTATGGAGTCCACTTAACTACTTAAATCGTAAGTGAATGAATGCTAAGTGACAGGCTACATTACAAAGAGAATACTGAAACCAGAGCTGTATTGGGGACAAGGTATTATTTAATTTATAAAGGAATATATTGCACTGGAAAAGTTTAATATTCATGAACTTCCATTAATGCTAATAATCATTCTGTCTGTAGTTTTTATTCACACATACATAAATTGAATATACATAGGTATATGCACACACGCACTCACACATACATGTATATATTATATATGTGTGTGTGTGTATGTAGGTATGTATCTATGTGTGTGTGTGTATATATATATATATATAATATATATATATATATATATATAGTATATATATATTATATATATATATATATATATATATATATGTGTGTGTGTGTGTGTGTGTGTGTGTTGTGTGTGTGTGCGTATGTGTTATGTAAGAATATTTATGGAGTATGGATATGTATTATATGTATATAAATTATATATTAAATATAGAATATATATATTATATATATATTATATATATATATAGTAATATAATTATATAATATTCGAATCAGAAATTTCAAAGCCTAAATTTTTCACCATCCCGTTCAAGATCTTGCCATGGAGTGCTTCCCAAAAATGGAATCCAGATTGCTGTCTTTGATTCTGAATGAGGAACCGTTTAAATGAGTGAGTTTCCTGTCGAAGAACTTTCTTAAATGAGAGAGAGAGAGAGAGAGAGAGAGACAGAGGAGAAAGAGAGAGAGAGAGAGAAGAGAGAGAATGGCTAAAAAAGAAGCAGAATTGGCGAATACATTCCACTGAAGAACCAGTTTGAATGAGTGAGTTTATGTCTGAGAACTTTCCAAAAGAGAGAGAGAGAGAGAGAGAGAGAGAGAGAGAGAGAGACGAGGAGTTGAAGACTGAATAATGGGTCGATTTCCTTCTTTTCATTATACAGACTCCGAGGATTCTCTTTAGAAAACCAGAGAAAATACTGGTTTGTATGCAAATGTCTTTTGGGCCAGTCTTTTCATCTTTTCTCTTTTTTCTTTTCTTTTTTTTACGGAGCCTTGAACTGAAAAGAAAAATGGTTCGCACAAATTTTGGCCTCCCCTAAAAATAAAATTTTTTAGAACTTCTCTTGATGATTTCGAAATATATTACATAACTTTATTAAGTTAAGTCAGAAGAATTGTTTATTTATATATTTATGCATATAAAATTATATATATATACATATATATATATATATATATATATATATATATATATATATATATTATATATATATATATATGTATATATATATATATATATATATATAATATATATATAATATATATATACTATATAGATATATATATAGTATATATATATATATATATATATATATATATATATATATATATATATATATCATAACATATGTATGTATGTATGTATGTATGTATGTATATAGATATATTTGTGTGTGTGCATCCTATGTATAAGGCTGACGGTCAGAATATGTGTGTATGTTCGCTATAGAACAAGTGAAACCATGTTGGACCCGAATCGTCAGGAAAGTCGGGACCAAATTTTGTAGATTTTATAGGAGATGGTTGGTTTTTAGTCAGGTACCGTCTTGATCCAGATATCCAGCTATACTAACTTCCTTATATTATTATTCTTAGAGAAAAAAAGAAACTTTTTTCTGATAGAACCTTTAACGAGGGTTCCAAATATGCTCTTAGTTTACTATACGATGAAAAATACCGATGATATAACGGCACAAAATGCCGATATATATATATATATATATATATATATATATATATATATTATATATATATATATATATATATATATATATATATATATATATATAAATCTACTACTTACATTAAAACAACTATACCTTTATACTTCCTTTACTAAAGGGGCGAGCTGGTATATATAATTCAAACCGGATTGAAACCAAGAGCTTATATATATAAGCTTTGTACGAGGAAGGTCTTGAAACAGGGATAACCTAAAGAGGCTCTTCTAGATACCTAGAGCTTACTAGAGCTTACTAGAGCATTGCTAGAGGCTTTGACCTTACTTGGCATATTCTATGGAATGCACTGAAGGTTTACTTAGATGTGGATTTTAGGAAATTCTGTGTTTACTAAAGGGATATTTTGGGAATGTCGTCTTTACCTGGAATATCTCTCTCTCTCTCTCTCTCTCTCTCTCTTTAAGTGTTACGTCATTTCATAGAGAATGGAGCAAGATACTTGAATAATTGCAAATTATTTACATTAATTTTAAATGGTTTACCATTCTATTCTTACCAGTCTTGATAACATATACCCAGTCCCACAGATCCCTCGATTATGTTTCCATATTATAAGAAGGCGAGATACGGCCTCCAGTTTACTTGGGACGCGTGCAAGATTGTCCCCTTTATGCATAAGTTGTAAACGTTATATTCTTAACATACCGTAAATTATAACATGCTAAAATCCATGGACAAATAAATTCTTGTTTCACCAACGAAAATTAAAATATACACGTTATATTTTATTAGAAATAATTGTTCTATATTGTTTACCACGCACTTGATCTATTTGTTTTTTTTTTTACATTTTTATTCTAATTAATAGATTATAAATATCCTATCCTAAAATTCCTGTATCTTTAACTCAATGCGAAACACCTTTTTCAGACCCTTTTAGGCTCTTCCGTAGACCCTTTCCTACAACTCCCCTAACAAGATGAAGAAGAAGAACAACAACAAGGTAGTTTGTAAGCTTACTCCCTGAGTAATCGAAAATAAAAACCTTTAAACAGGGGATCTGGGGACAGCAAAGCCCTTCTTTGTACGTAGTCACCACAAAGGACAGCCTTAAATACTGATCTCTTTTTAGCTATGAATAAATATCGAATTTATTTTCCAAATGATCTAGACGCATATCATCGGTGGTTTTGTGTTTCGACAAATAATACATATGAATAGAGAACAGATCAATTTCTTCTATATAGTTCTTTGAAGTGTCTTACCTATTGAATAATGCTGAAAACCCTGCTCTTATCTGAGCGAATTTTTCCAAATCTCTAACTAAATCTTTCTCCTTTATTTTCTCCCTCTGTCTCTTTTCTTTGTATATAATATATGTGTGTCTGCGCGCGTTTGTGTGTTTGTTCAAGGCCTCTTCAGTGGAATTCGCTGCTTGCAAGAGAGAACTGTATACTTTATAAGGTATTTTCTGTCTAAAGTCACTATTAAAAAAAAAAAAAAAAAAAACAGAAAGTAAGTTCAGTCGAATTTCTTTACACATTCCAGTTCACTGTTATTTTATTATTTTTTTTTGCGGTTGTCTGGGATATATTTATGAATTTATGATATGAAATTATTCTTTATAATCCTTTTTATATTGTCCATAAAGACAGAAAATATCTTGCCATCGCTGTGTATTGATGTAAAAAAAAGTGTCCTAATCTATTATTATTATTATTATTATTATTATTATTATTATTATTATTAGTTATTATTTATTATTATTATTATTATTATTATTATTATTATTATTATTATTCAGAACACGAACCCTATTCATATGGAACAAATTTATAACTAAATAAATAATGAAAAAAATATATTGTTTGAATTATCGAAATAATAAGGAGAATTGTATTTGGTTACAAATGCATTGCATTATTATGATTATTTTTATTTTTTTTTATTATTTTTATTTTTTTTTGCTCTATCACAGTCCTCCAATTCGACTGGTGGTATTTATAGTGGGTGGGGTTCCGGGTTGCATCCTGCCTCCTTAGGAGTCCATCACTTTTCTACTATTTGTGTGCCGTTTCTAGGATCACACTCTTCTGCATGAGACCTGGAGCTACTTCAGCCTCTAGTTTTTCTAGATTCCTTTTCAGGGATCTTGGGATCGTGCCTAGTGCTCTATGATTATGGGTACGATTTCCACTGGCATATCCCATATCCTTCTTATTTCTATTTTCAGATCTTGATACTTATCCATTTTTTCCCTCTCTTTCTCTTCAACTCTGGTGTCCCATGGTATTGCGACATCAATGAGTGATACTTTCTTCTTGACTTTGTCAATCAACGTCACGTCTGGTCTATTTGCACGTATCACCCTATCCGTTCTGATACCATAGTCCCAGAGGATCTTTGCCTGATCGTTTTCTATCACTCCCTCAGGTTGGTGCTCGTACCACTTATTACTGCAAGGTAGCTGATGTTTTCTTGCACAGGCTCCAGTGGAGGGCTTTTGCCAATGAATCATGCCTCTTTTTTGTACTGGTTCTGTGCAAGTGCCGGGCATTCACTTGCTATGTGGTTTATGGTTTCATTTTTCGTATTGCACTTCCTACATATGGGAGAGATGTTATTTCCGTCTATCGTACTTTGAACATATCTGGTTCTTAGGGCCTGATCTTGTGACCGCTGTTATCACTCCTTCAGTTCCTTCTTTAGCTCTCCCCTCTGTAGCCATTGCCAATTGTCATCGCTGGCTAGTTCTTTAGTCTGTCTCATGTATTGTCCGTGCATTGGTTTGTTGTGCCAGTCTCTGTTCTTTCTGTCTTTCTCCTGTCTCTGTATATTTCTGGGTCTTCGTCTACTTTTATTAGTCCTTCTTCCCATGCACTCTTTAGCCACTCGTCTTCACTGGTTTTCAGATATTGCCCCAGTGCTCTGTTTCAATGTTGACGCAGTCCTCTATACTTAGTAGTCCTCTCCCTCCTTCCTTTCGTGTTATGTATAGTCTGTCCGTATTTGCTCTTGGGGTGTAGTGCTTTGTGTATTGTCATTTGTTTCCTGGTTTTTCTGATCTATGCTGCGGAGTTCTGCCTTCGTCCATTCCACTATTCCTGCGCTGTATCTGATTACTGGCATGCCCATGTGTTTATGGCTTTTATCATATTTCCGGCGTTGAGTTTTGACTTGAGTATCGCCTTGAGTCTCTGCATATATTCTTTCCTGATCGTGTCCTTCATCTCTTGGTTGGTGTTTTATATCTCCTCCTTCCATTATTCCCAGGTATTTGTATCCTGTCATCTATGTGTTTGATGTTGCTCCCATCTGGTAGCTTTATCCCTTCAGTTCTCGTTACTTTGCCTTTTTGTATGTTGACTAAGGCGCATTTTTCTATTCCAAACTCCATCCTGATGTCCCCAGATACAATCCTTACAGTCTGGATTAGGGTATCTATTTCCTTGATGCTCTTACCATACACCTTGATGTCGTCCATGAACATCAGATGGTTGATTTGTTGCCTCTTTTCTTGAGTTGGTACCCGGCATCCATCTTCTGTAGTACTTTGTCATGGGAATCATGGCTACTACGAAGAGTAGTGGGGGACGTGAGTCGCCCTAGAAGATCCCCTCTCCTGATATTAACCTCTGCTAGTCTTATTCCAGAGCTTGTAAGTATTGTATTCCAGTTGCGCATTGTATTTTTGAGGAAGCTGATGGTATTTTCCTCTGCCCCATATATTTTCAGGCATTCTATTAGCCATGTGTGTGGTATCATGTCGAAGGCTTTCTTATAGTCTATCCATGCCATGCTTAGGTTGGTTTTCCTTCTCCTACTGTTCTTCATTACCATTTTGTCTATCAGGAGCTGGTCTTTTGTGCCCCTACACTTCCTTCTGCAGCCTTTCTGTTGGTAGGGGATGGTGTTTTTGTCTCCTCTAGTTGTATAGCCTTTCACTGATGATACCTGTTAGTAACTTCCACATTATTGGTAGGCAGGTGATAGGCCTGTAGTTACTGGCTATATTTCCCTTACTCTTGTCTTTTTGTACTAAGGATGTTCTTCCTGTGGTCATCCATTTGGGTGCTTGGTGATTGAGATACAATGCTGGAGTTGTTCTGCTATCGTGGGTGTAGGGCCTTGAAGTTTTGAGCCAGTATCCATGGACTTCATCGGGACCTGGGGCTTTCCAGTTTGGCATTTTCTTTAGTTGGTGTCTGACTGTGTCTGTCGTGATGTCTGTGAATCTTTGTTTTATTCTCCCTGTTTCTTCTTCCTTGACTTCCTGGAGCCATGTTGCATGTTTGTTGTGTGATACCGGATTGCTCCATATGTTTCCCAGAGTCTCTTACTTGGTTCGGCTTCAGGAATTTCTGGGTGGTTCTTCTTCCCCTCTTAGTTGGCTGTATAGTCTTTTC
Source organism: Macrobrachium nipponense (assembly GCF_015104395.2). Lineage (NCBI taxonomy): Eukaryota > Metazoa > Arthropoda > Malacostraca > Decapoda > Palaemonidae > Macrobrachium > Macrobrachium nipponense. Next base: position 48,901,655 of record NC_087209.1, read on the forward strand.
TGGTTGGTTCCGAATAGTTTGTTCTGTGGTATCCCTTATTCCTGTTCATGTACCGTTGGATCTTGTGTGCTTTGGCCTTAAGCCTCTGTTTTACATCTTCTATTGTGTTGTTTAGTCCCCTCTCTTGTACTTTGTATTTCTCGTTGAGTTCCTCCCTTGTTTTCTTGCTTCTTAGCCTTTTTCTGCCATCTCTTTCAGTTTACTCAAGTCAGATCTCATCACCATGATTTGCTTTTCCAGGCGCCTTTTCCAAGGAGGTTGAGCTGTTTTGGTTTCTGTTGGGTTGGTTGTGACGGTGGTGTTGGTGTTCGAATCCCCATCAGTTCTGCTACTAATCTTGCTCCTGCCATATGTCAAGTTATTTTGTTTCTGTGATACTGGTGGTGTGTATTAGGCCCACCATTATTTCATTGACCTCACTTGTTTTCTCCCTTAATTTCTTGGTGTTGTAGGCTTTCATGGAGGGGATCTTTGTTCTCTCGTATCTGGCTCCATTCCATTGTCTAATCTTTTTCTACCCATTCCGTCCTCTCTGTTACTTCGTCGGTGTTTCTCGCGGTGTCGTTGTTTGATACTTCATCCTCCATGTCGTCCTTCTGTGGCATCGTCTCTCAGTTCGTCTTCGTGTAATTCGTTGTCGTGTGACATTTCCCTTTCCAGTTCTTCTCTTTCTGTTGGGGAGAGCCAGTTCTTTTTCTTTATGTTTCCTTACTTGGTCTGCCAGCCTCTGCTCTGTTTGGGGGGTGTTATTCCTCTCATTCCAGATGTTGATCAATCTTCTTCTATATCCTCTCTCCGTCGGGTTGCTTCTGATGTAGCATCTCCATATTTCTTTATTTTCTTCTCTTGTCCATTTCTTCCTTTTTGCCTCTGTAGTTCCAATCTCAGGCTGGTTGATTACTTTCGTTGTAGGTGATCAGTTGCTGGATGACGACCTCCAAGTACCTGACCGTCTTCCCCTTCAATTGGGTTTGAATACTGGTTGCCGGGACGAAGCTCCTCTGTTGTCGTTTATCCTTCATTTCTTTCCATCATTGCTGAAGTTTTGCTATTTAACCCATAGCGGGACCCCTACCCCATCAGGGATAGGTACTCGTTTACAGCTGAGTAGACTGAGGAAATTATGGTAAAGATCCTTTCCCAAGGAATCAACGCCGAGGAGAGCGGTCACCCATCCAACGACTGACCAGCCCCAGTGTGCTTAACTTGACTTAAGTCTATTGAAGACCTAACCAACTCCTCCACGGCGCCACATATTATTATATTATTATATTATTATTATTATTATTATTATTATTATTATTATATTATTATTATTATTATTATTATTATTATTATTATTATTATTATTATTTTTTTGTCTATCTCAGTCATCCAATTCGAGTGGGTGTTTTCATAGTACGGGGTTCCGGGTTGCATCCTGTCTCTTCAAGAGTTCATCACTTTTCTCCCTATGTGCCCTGTTTCTAGGAGCACACTCTTCTGCATGAGTCCTGGAGCTACTGTCGCATCTAGTTTTATTTCTCCAGGTTCCATTTCAGGGACCTTAGGGTCGTGCCTAGTGTCCTATGATTATGGGTACAACTTCCACTGGCATATCCCATAGTCTTCTTATTTCTATTTCCAGGTCTTGATACTTATTATTATTATTATTATTATTATTATTATTATTATTATTATTATTATTATTATTATTATTATTATTATTATTTCAGAAGATGGGGCCTATTCATATGAAACAAGCCCACCACAAGGGCCATTGGCTTGAAATTCAAGTTCCCAAAGAATATTATGATGTTCATTAGAAAGAAGTAACAGAAGGTAAAAGGAAATGCAGAAAGAGGTAATCACTTATTAAAAATGATAAAATATGAATTAACAAATTTATAAGTAAGCAGATACAAACGTAAGTAAATGATTTAAATACAAAGGAGAATCGTATCATGGTAGCAATACATTGCACCTTCGCTTGGATCTTTGAAGGCCACGAAGAAATAGTACAATAATGTGTTCCTGAACCCTGAGGCAACAAACTGCTAGAATTAAGCACATTTTATGGCCGATTATTAAACGGGGACGGTGCCATTTCGACACTTTTATGCTGATTGACACGGAAGACTTTCCTCGGTGTCAGTCTGTCAAGTTTTTTTTGTTGAGTTTTCGTCGCGGTTTGCGTTTGGATGTTTCATTAGCATTTTGAATTGGCAAGTTTTTTTCGTTGGTGTGTACACGCTTATATATATGTACGTACGTATGTATATATCTGCATTCTGCATACATATGTACTATATATCTACACACATATTTATTGAGAAAGCAAATGAATACATAACCTGCTCATATATATTTGACAATGATCAAATAAAAAAAATGATACTTGTTTTTTACTTTTTATAAATATATTTTATATTAACTCAGGCAAGAGACTAAAGTTGAACCGTGGGTTTATGCAGACAATATCACAATGATTATACAATGAACGCTCTAGTGGGAAATGCAATATATATTATAACTGCACAGAAAAAAAGCTACGACCCGTGTCTGTTATCATTCATGCGCCAAATATTACCTTGTCCCTTTTCATTAGAAACCATAAAATTGGCCTAATTATAAACGCTTTGTACTACTACTACTACGCCCAATTATCCTAGATTCCGCCTTTTTCTAAGAAAGAAGGTATCGCATTTTGTTGATCGTGCAGTACTTAGATATACCTCTTTTTAATGAACGCCATCATAATTCTTTGGAAGATTGGATTTGAACAAGTGGCTTTGGTTGGCTTTGTTGGCTTATAGAATGGGTTCATCTTGCGATTATAATAATAATAATAATATAATAATAATAATAATAATAATAATAATAATAATAATAATAATAATAATAATAATAATAATGATAATTTATTGGAAGGACACCCTCTTTCAAATAAGTATTATTAAAAGATATTACTGCATCAACTGTATTTAACCTGTAAATAGTCCTCTATTTTCCTAATAAACTGTAAATAGGGAAGACTATTTATAAGTTAAATGCAGCTGATGTAGCAATATCTTTCAACAATAATAATAATAATCTTACTATAATGGGCGTTGTGTCTGTCCGTCTGTCTGCCATTCAATCACGGACAAACGGCTGGTCTGATGGGCATGAAACTTGGCAGGGATGTAGTGGGGACCCCTAAGATGGTTTATAATTGGGTTTCATCCTACTTTTCAACCCCACCCCCCCGA
>NC_087209.1:48907384-48914884 GCF_015104395.2 Macrobrachium nipponense
TCTTAGATAAAGTTATTCCTGCTCGGTGACTGACACCCCAGATGGCAGTCGATGATCTCACTGTTCACCAAATGTACCTCTACCGAAACCATAGATATAATAATTAGTGCTTTATTCCCTACTGAAGACAGTGTTTTTGAAGGTTTTGATACTGACTCTTTTAGGAAACTTTTGGAACTGGCTGTGATGGATAACTATTTCATTTTTAACGGGAAAATTTACAAACAAACTGATGGCATGGCAATGGGCTCTCCTTTAGGTCCCACATTTGCCAATATTTTTATGTGTCACTTGGAAAAACTATTTCTTGACCAGTGTCCTTCATCTTTTAAACCCATTTTTTATAAAAGATACGTAGACGATACGTTTGTACTTTTTAAAAGATAAAGATCATGCACATTTGTTCCTTAATTTCATTAACTCATTTCATCCGAACATTAATTTTACTATGGACATAGAATCGAATAACGAACTGCCATTTTTAGATATAACAATTTCACGATGTAATGATAAATTTCTAAACTGGTGTTTTTTAGAAAGAAGACTTTTACTGGTTTGGGAACAAATTTCTTTAGCTTTTTTTTTGTCCCGTTGGTTTTTAAAACTTAATGCATGCAAGACATTATTGTGTAGAGCTTATAATGTGTCATGCAATTGGGTCAAATTCCATGAGGAAGTAGTTTTTCTTGCAAAAACTATTTTAACAGAAATTGCTATCCATCCCACCTATTTGAGAAAATCTTGAGAGAGTTTTTAAATGACATTGTTAAACCGAAAGCACTCACTTTTAATGTACCTAAAAAAGAACTGTAATATATGCCATTGCCTTTTGTTTTTCGGGAAACATATAAACTTGTAAAACGAGAGCTCACCGTCGTACTCAGCAATATGTACCCATATGTTAAATTTAATTTTATCTTCAAGAACCCCTTAAAAATCAGAAGTCTTTTCAAGTTCAAGGACACCCTATCGCAGTTGATGCGATCTTCAACGGTATATTTGTTTACTTGTCCCAAATGTAATTTGGGAACCTATGTCGGTAATTCGAGTCGGCTGTTGAAGGTTCGCATCGACTGCCATCGGGGTGTCAGTCACCGAACAGGAATAACTTTATCTAAGAAAGAATTTTCTGCAATACGCAACCATGCAATAAAATGTAAACATAACATTCAGAACAATGATTTTAAAATCTTATCCCAAGCAATAGATAACCGGTCATTACCCATTCTCGAGTCCCTCTTCATTAAACAATTGTCACCAACCCTCAACAACCATTCAACTGATGTACAAACTGAACTTATTAATAGACCATTCGCCCTTTCTACCTTCTCGCCTTTGTATTTGTCTCTCCCCTTTAGTCAAAATAAATAATGATTCAGTCTTATCTATACTTCTGTACCGGTGAGTGTTCTCGTTTCGCATTTTTTTTTGCTTTGTGTCCGCCTTTATTATATATATATTTTTTTTTTCTTTAATTTTTCTCCTTTTGTAATCATAAACAGAAATTTTTTGCCTGTACGATTCAATGTTTTTCTCCTGTTTTTAGTAATAACGTAATTTTCTTAGTTGTTCACGTGTGGTTTGTGTTTTTTAAGTGTTTTGTTTTGTGTTTTTTAAGTGTTTGTTTGTTTATTTTTATTTTGAAAGTGGTTCATTGTACTTAGTAGCTTTGCTTTTTACTGTCGACTCTTATTCAATTAGTTACCGTTCTTACTTTTATATAAAATTCGAAATTCACTGATATATTGTTAATTAATCTATATATATTTTTTTAAATAGCATAATTTATTACTGTGCCCCATTTTAGTCTGATTTAATGTATAGAATTTTAATTTTTTCCTTGTTTTTAGCCCTGAAGATGGGATTTGTATCCCGAAACGTAGGCGTTCGATGAAAATAAAGTTTTAACGAAAAAATGCTGAAGTTTCTGCTGGCCATACTCTTTTTATTATATATATATATATAATATATATATATATATATATATATATATATATATATATATATATATATATATATATATATATATATATATACATAGAGAGAGAGAGAGAGAGAGAGAGAGAGAGAGAGAGAGAGAGAGAGAGAGAAGCTCTCTAGAGTAGAGCATCAACCATGCACCATATCACACTCCCTTTGTAAATTTGAAAGTAAGAAAGGTGTTCAGGGGTCCAAATGGATCCCTGTAGCTCCTTCTACCCGCTAAGTCCTGAGGGCGAAGACCTATTTCCATCTCTAGCCCCCTGGGGGGCTGAAGGGGGTGGCGGGGGTGGGCGGGGGTGAATATCAACACGTCCTCTTCGTATAGTAAAAAAAGAAAATGAGATAGAAGTGCTCTGGGTTTTCGAATTGTTTTTCTCTTTTGCTTTTTATTCTGTTTTGAAGTGGAAGATTTTAAGATAATGCAGATGCATCTCTCTCTCTCTCTCTCTCTCTCGTCTCTCTCTCTCTCTCTCATCTCATCTCTCTCTCTCTAATATATATATATATATATCTATATATATATAATATATATATATATTATATATAGGTATATATATACATATATATATATATATATATATATAATGGAAACTTTCGATAATAGCTTATCTTAAGAAAAATGGACACGGCATTGATAAAAGAGTATATTATGAAAAAATGACAACCGTTTTTGAAAATAGCGTATATTAAGAAAAACAGATAGCATTTTGATAATAGCTTATATTAAGAAAAAATGGAAACTTCTGATAATAGCATATTAAGAAAAAAACTGACAATAGTTTTGATAATAGCGTATATTAAGAAATGTTGAAATTTGTGATGATAGTGTATATTAAGAAAAATTACAACGGTATTGATAGTAGCGTATATTAAGACAAATGGAAATGGTTTTGATAATAGCGCATATTAAGAAAAATGGACAGCGTTCATAATAGAGTATATTAAGAAAAACAGACACAGTGTTAATAATAGAATTATATTAACAAAAATGGTCACAGTTTTGATAATAGCGTGTATATATTATATATATATAGTATATATATATATATATACATATATATATATATAGTATATATATCTATATATATTATATATACACGCTATTATCAAAACTGTGACCATTTTTCTTAATATAATTCTATTATTAACACTGTGTCTATTTTTCTTAATATACTCTATTATGAACGCTGTCCATTTTTCTTAATATGCGCTATTATCAAAACCATTTCCATTTGTCTTAATATACGCTACTATCAATACCGTTGTAATTTTTCTTAATATACACTATCATCACAAATTTCAACATTTCTTAATATACGCTATTATCAAAACTATTGTCATTTTTCTTAATATATGCTATTATCAGAAGTTTCCATTTTTCTTAATATAAGCTATTATCAAAATGCTATCTGTTTTTCTTAATATACGCTATTTTCAAAACGGTTGTCATTTTTCATAATATACTCTTTTATCAATGCCGTGTCCATTTTTCTTAAGATAAGCTATTATCGAAAGTTTCCATTATTCTTAGTATATGCCATTATCAAAACCGTATCTAGTTTTCTTAATATACGCTATTATAAAAGCTGTCCATTTTTTAATATACGCTATTATCAAAACCGTTGTTATTTTCTTAATCATTCGCTATCATCAAAACTGTGTTCATTTTTCTTAATATACGCCATTATCAAAACCGTGTCCATTTTTCTTAATATATGCTATAATCAAAACCGTGTCCATTTTTCTTAATATATGCTATTATCAAAACCGTGTCCATTTTTCTTAATATATGCTATAATCAAAACCGTGTCCATTTTTCTTAATATATGCTATTATCAAAACCGTTGTCCTTTTTCTCAATATACGTTATTATCAATACCGTTGTTATTTTCTTAATAAACGCTATTATCAAAAGTTTCCATTTTTCTTACTATGCACTATAACCAAAGCCGTGTCCATTTTTCTTAATATACGCATTAACCAAAAGTTTCCATTTTTCTTAATATACGTTATTATCAAAAGTTTCAATTTTTAAAATATACGCTATTATCAATACCGTATTTTTCTTAATGTTCTCTATTATCAAAACCGTGTCCATTTTTCTCAATATACACCATTACCAAAAGTTTCCATTTTTCTTTATATACGCAACAACGCAGCAAGCAAAATTGCACAACATTGCATCGGCATATTCTGTGTTGAAAACGAGATGGATTCTCAGGGAAGAGTTTCATCCAATATCCACTGATAGACTTGAATAGGCGAATCACTCTCTCTCCAACATTTCATTCAGTTTTGTGGCAACGCTGAAAGAAGAGAATTAATTTGCGTATGGTGTCATATCTATTAATTTTTTTAGCTGGGTGGGGTTGGTAGTGGTGTTTGGTAGGTTGTTTTTTATTCTTTAGATAAAACATAAAGAAAAAATTTATTCCTTTTCAACATGTTCATCTGTAGTGCAGTACGTTCTCTGTAAAAGTTTAATTAAATTTAAGAAGCCTTTGGGTGTTAGGAGGGTTGTTTGGAAGTGAAATTTGATGTTTTGTTTATTTCTCTAGATAAAAAGATAAAAAAGGTTTTTTTTTTTCAACACATTCATCCGTAGTGAAGTGCGTTCTCTGTAAATTTAAGAACCCTTTCTAAACAAAATAATTAAATATTATAAAAAAAGTGAATAAAAAGTAACTGACTAAATAAATAAAATCGTTCAATGGACCACTGGCATGATTTTGTAAGAGCCACCGAAAAACTCTCCATCCTATATGTGTATGTCTCCAGAACCTTCCGCCGTAGCCCCGGGATTTTCGGTGAATGCTGAGCCCAGCAACATTGCTGAAATATATATATGATAATAGCACGTTCCCTGCTCTGCTTAAAGGAGGAAAAGGTGTAGCTCTCGTGTTGAAGTTTGCTTTTCTGATTTTCTCAGCAAAGTCGCTTGCCAACTGGTTCCCAGTCTTTCATCGATTGGATTTTATAGAATTCCTTTTGGGAATACCGATTTGCTTTCTATAGGAATAATTGTAACTCAGATTTTTGTTTAATTTATCCTGTTTTCTGAATGCAGTGGAAAGGTTTGAAAGGTGTAACAGGAGGGAAACCTTTCGCAGTTGCATTATGAACCTTTAGTTAGGAGAGGGTAGAAGGAAGATGGAAGAAAATACAGTAAAAGGAATGAAAGGGGTTGCAGCTAGATGCCGAAAGGTCGCTGCTAAGATCTCTCTCTCTCTCTCTCTCTCTCTCTCTCTCTCTCTCTCTCTCTCTCATTCTATATATATTATATATATATATATATATATATATATATATATATATATATATTATATATATATATATATATATATTATATACATACAATGATTATCTCCTTCCTCTATCTGTCTGTTTGTCTCACGACCGATGCTCCACCTCCAATAATTACATGTAAATAATGTCATCATCTTCAATATCATCATCAATATCATTGTCAGGATAGGCAGCCGAGCTTCCTAGGAGGAGGAAGGAGGAGGAGAGGGGGGGGCGGGGGGAGGGGAGGAATGAAGGATAGTTGAGGGGGGGGTGTGAGGAGATGAGACGGGAGATTAGGTCGGAGGTGAGATCATCTGGCAAGGGAGGTTATTATTATTATTATTATTATTATTATTATTATTATTATTATTATTATTGTGCCATAAATATTTCCCTATAGAAATACAAGAAGGCAGATGAATTTTATTATTACTATTATTATTATTTATTTTTGTTTTCTCTCTATCACAGTCCACTAATTCGACTGGGTGGTATTTATAGTGTGGGGTTCCGGGTTGCATCCTGCCTCCTTAGGAGTCCATCACTTCTCTTACTATGTGTGCCGTTTCTACGATCACACTCTTCTGCATGAGTCCTGGAGCTACTTCAGCCTCTAGTTTTTCTAGATTTCTTTTCAGGGATCTTGGGATCGTGCCTAGTGCTCCTATGATTATGGGTACGATTTCCACTGGCATATCCCATATCCTTCTTATTTCTATTTTCAGATCTTGATACTTATCCATTTTTCCCCTTTTTTTCTCTTCAACTCTGGTGTCCCATGGTATTGCGACATCAGTGAGTGATACTTTCTTCTTAACTTTGTCAATCAACGTCACGTCTGGTCTATTTGCACGTATCACCCTATCTGTTCTGATACCATAGTCCCAGAGGATCTTTGCGTGATCGTTTTCTATCACTCCCTCAGGTTGGTGCTCGTACCACTTATTACTGCAAGGTAGCTGATGTTCCTTGCACAGGCTCCAGTGGAGGGCTTTTGCCACTGAATCATGCCTCTTTTTGTACTGGTTCTGTGCAAGTGCCGGGTATTCGCTTGCTATGTGGTTTATGGTTTCATTTTTCGTATTGCACTACCTACATATGGGAGAGATGTTATTTCCGTCTATCGTTCTTTGAACATATCTGGTTCTTAGGGCCTGATCTTGTGCCGCTGTTATCATTCCTTCAGTTTCCTTCTTTAGCTCTCCCCTCTGTAGCCATTGCCATGTGTCATCGCTGGCTAGTTGTTTAGTCTGTCTCATGTATTGTCCGTGCATTGGTTTGTTGTGCCAGTCCTCTGTTGTGTCTGCCATTCTCCTGTCTCTGTATATTTCTGGGTCTTCGTCTACTTTTATTAGTCCTTCTTCCCATGCACTCTTTAGCCACTCGTCTTCACTGGTTTTCAGATATTGCCCCAGTGCTCTGTTCTCGATGTTGACGCAGTCCTCTATACTTAGTAGTCCTCTCCCTCCTTCCTTTCGTGTTATGTATAGTCTGTCCGTATTTGCTCTTGGGTGTAGTGCTTTGTGTATTGTCATTTGTTTCCTGGTTTTCTGATCTATGCTGCGGAGTTCTGCCTTCGTCCATTCCACTATTCCTGCGCTGTATCTGATTACTGGCACTGCCCATGTGTTTATGGCCTTTATCATATTTCCGGCGTTGAGTTTTGACTTGAGTATCGCCTTGAGTTTCTGCATATATTCTTTCCTGATCGTGTCCTTCATCTCTTGTTGTTTTATATCCCCTCCTTCCATTATTCCCAGGTATTTGTATCCACTTCATCTATGTGTTTGATGTTGCTCCCATCTGGTAGCTTTATCCCTTCAGTTCTCGTTACTTTGCCTTTTTGTATGTTGACTAAGGCGCATTTTTCTATTATTATTATTATTCTTATTATTGTTCTTATTATTATTATTATTATTATTATTATTATTATTATTATTATTATTATTATTATTATTATTATTATTATTATATAAAGCATTCCTTACACAGGTACAACTGGATAAATATTTCAGAAACACCTTATTGGTGTGTGAAAGCGACATGTATACATTAAGTTGCATACAGTAAGTTATATACATGTTGATGACTACCTATGCCATTTATTACCTAATTGTCAAATGAAAAAAATCAATGTTTTGAATTCACGCATCGGGTTTTGTGTGTGTGTGTCTGTGTGAGTATGTGTGGGTGTGTGTGAGAGAGTGTATGTACGCACGAGCGCGCACA
>NC_087209.1:48922384-48924884 GCF_015104395.2 Macrobrachium nipponense
TGCATCTATGGTCAAATGGATCCTTGTTTCGCCAACGAAATATCTTATTAGAAATAAGTGTTCTGTTCTGTTTAACATGCATATTATTTCTTTTTAACATTTTCATAAATATCCTAATTTTTAACATAAATAAAAAAGAGCTAGAATCTATGGTGAAATAGAGCCTTGTTTCGTCAACAAAAATTTAAATGAATACGATATATCTTATTAGAAATATTTGTTCTGTACAGTTTAACATGCACATTATTTCTTTTTAACATTTTGATTCTAATAAATAAATCATAAATATCCCATCCTAAAATTCCTGTATCTTTAACTCAACGCGAAACACATTTTTCAGGCCTTTTTAGGATTTTACATAGGGCTTTCTTAACACCCCCCCCCCCCCCCCGCAACAACAACTAGAAATTAAAGATAAACTCATTAATTGCACGGGAATGAATTTAAAACTAATTAAGGAAGGTGTCGTACTTAAATAAATTTTAAACGCTTATCTCTTGAGCACAGAGGAACACAACCTTTTTACGTAGTTAGTTGGGACGCATCTCATTTCCTTCCCATGACTTTTGTCGTTTTCTCTTTCGTCTGGGCTATAAAAACTGGAAGAGAGAGAGAGAGAGAGAGAGAGAGAGAGAGAGAGAGAGAGAGAGAGAGAGAGAGAGAGAGAGATAATATATACCGTTTTTGTTTAAATATTTACATTTCCCAAATTTGATGTAATGACTCTCTTTATCTATATTATATTATTATTATTATTATTATTATTATTATTATTATTATTATTATTATTTTATTATTATTATTATTATTAGGGGGGGGGGGGGTTATTACTTTTTTTTTTTGGGGGGGGGGATGTTTATCACAGTCCTCTAATTCGACTGGGTGGTATTTATAGTGTGGGGTTCCGGGTTGCATCCTGCCTCCTTACGAGTCCACCACTTTTCTTACTGTGCGCCGTTTCTAGGATCACATTCTTCTGCATGAGTCATGGAGCTACTTCAGCCTCTAGTTTTTCCAAATTCCTTTTTAGGGATCTTGGGATCATGCCTAGTGTTCCTATGATTATGGGTACAATTTCCACTGGCATATCCCATATCCTTCTTATTTCTATTTTCAGGTCATGATACTTATCCATTTTTTCCCTTTTTTTCTCTTCAACTCTGATGTCCCATGGTATTGCGACATCAGTGAGTGATACTTTCTTCTTGATTTTGTCAATCAACGTCACGTCTGGTCTGTTTGCACGTATCACCCTATCTGTTCTGATACCGTAGTCCCAGAGGATCTTTGCCGGATCGTTTTCTATCACTCCCTCAGGTTGGTGCTCGTACCACTTATTACTGCAAGGTAGCTGGTGTTTCTTGCACAGGCTCCAGTGGAGGGCTTTTTCCACTGAATCATGCCTCTTTTTGTACTGGTTCTGTGCAAATGCCGGACATTCGCTTGCTATGTGGTTTATGGTCTCATTTTTCGTATAGTACTTCCTTCATATGGGAGAGATGTTATTTCCATCTATCGTTCTTTGAACATATCTGGTTCTTAGGGCCTGATCTTGTGCCGCTGTTATCATTCCTTCAGTTTCCTTCTTGAGCTCTCCCCTCTGTAACCATTGCCATGAGTCATCGCTGGCCAGTTCTCATGTATTGTCCGTTCATTGGTTTGTTGTGCCATTCCTCTGTTCTGTTTGTCATTCTCCTGTCTCTGTATATTTCTGGTTCTTCGTCTACTTTTATCAGTCCTTCTTCCCATGCACTCTTGAGCCACTCGTCTTCACTTGTTTTCAGATATTGCCCCAGTGCTCTGTTCTCGATGTTGACGCAGTCCTCTATGCTTAGTAGTCCCCTCCCTCCTTCCTTTTGTGTTATTTATAGTCTGTCCGTATTTGCTCTTGGGTATAGTGCTTTGTGTATTGTCATATGTTTCCTAGTTTTCTGGTCTATGTTGCGAAGTTCTTCCTTCCTCCATTCCACTATTCCTGCAATGTATCTGATTACTGGCACTGCCCATGTGTTTATGGCTTTTATCATATTTCCGGCGTTGAGTTTTGACTAGAGTATCGCCTTGAGTCTCTGCATATACTCTTTCCTGATCGTGTCCTTCATCTCTTGATGTTTTATATCACCTCCTTCCATTATTCCCAGGTATTTGTATCCAGTCTCATCTATGTGTTTGATGTTGCTCCCATCTGGTAGCTTTATCCCTTCAGTCCTTGTTACTTTGCCCTTTCGTATGTTGACTAAGGCACATTTTTCTATTCCAAACTCATCCTGATGTCCCCAGATACAATCCTTACAGTCTGGATTAGGGTATCTATTTCCTTGATGCTCTTATTTATTATTATTATTATTATTATTATTATTATTATTATTATTATATTATTATTATTATTATTATTATTATTATTATTATTATTATTATTTAACCAACAAAAACTCTTTCAGTTTTCTTCTGAAGATTGAAAAAGAAACCTATAAAATCAATGTGTATAACGTTTTGACTT
>NC_087209.1:48927384-48932384 GCF_015104395.2 Macrobrachium nipponense
AAAAACAAAATTAATCGGTTGATGTTTTATATCACTTCCATGTTAGGTTTTTGTCTGACGTTCTGTGTTATTTTGTTTGTTCAGTCTCATATAGATATATATATATATATATATATATATATATATATATATATATATATATATATATATATACTTTAAAAAATCACAGTAGATGTACGTGACTTCATTAAATAAGAGTATCCCACTGGAAAATTATAAGCAGAAATCCAAGCGCTTCCGTATCCACATGTGAAAAATAATAGACAGGGTGTAGGTCCTGACCGGTTTCGGCTTTATTTTCAAGCCATTGATAAAGGACTGATACATAGTATTAGAATTCACTAGTATATATACTACAGAGACAGTACTGACGAACATACACACAACCGTTTGAGACTGCAGATCCACCCACAGGCAGGTGTCAAGGTAGGAGTGGCTTTCAAAAATCATTTGGCTAAAATTTACAATAAATTCTCAACGGATACTACCGATTGGGGTACCCACCAGACAACCAATCCACACCTGACAGGTGTCAGGGAGGCGGGGTTGGGCATCTCATTACCACTACTGCCCTCTTACTGTGTTTACAAATATAATAATCCTAGTTCAGTACATTTCTAAGGCTACCTTAAAATTTAAACAGTTTACAAATTTCTTTTGATATTAAAGGATCAAGTTTATACATTCCTTGACTGATGTTCATATTATTATTGTAACTTTTTTTTATAAAACTAGATTCAATGACATTCCTTTCCATTGCATTAATAGAACACACGAGCTTTTTGCCCCTTCCTAGTTAATAGCATGATTGTTCTCACTAACATGTACAAAAATACCACTATTGGGGCAAAAAAGCTCGTGTGTTCTAATAATGCAATGGAAAGGAATATCATTGAATCTACTTTTATAAAAAAAAGTTACAATAATAATATGAACATCAGTCAAGGAATTTATAAACTTGATCCTTTAATATCAAAAGAAATTTGTAAACTGTTCAAATTTTAAGGTAGGCATTAGAAATGTACGGAGCTAGGATTATTATATTTGTAAACACAGTAAGAGGGCAGTAGTGGTAATGAGATGTCCAACCCCGCCTCCCTGACACCTGTCAGGTGTGGACTGGTTGTCTGGTGGGTACCCCAATCGGTAGTATCCGTTGAGAATTTATTGTAAATTTTAGCCAAATGATTTTTGAAAGCCACTCCTACCTTGACACCTGCCTGTGGGTGGATCTGCAGTCTCAAACGGTTGTGTGTATGTTCGTCAGTACTGTCTCAGTAGTATATATACTAGTGAATTCTAATACTATGTATCAGTCCTTTGTCAATGGCTTGAAAATAAAGCCGAAACCGGCCAGGACCTACACCCTGTCTATTATTTTTCACCTGTGGATATGTGTGATAAACGAATCACGTGCTAAAGTGATTATAATCATATATATATATATATATATATATATATATATATATATATATATATATATATATATATATATATAAATGGCTGGTTCCCTATGGGCATGAAACTTTGCAGGGTTATAGTGAGGACCCCTAAGATGGTTTGTTATGGAGTTTAATCCTACCTCCCCACCTCCCTCCGAAGGGGGTAGGGGTGAGAAGGGATTCCCTTGAAACGGAGCTGGATCTGCTCGTGAAACGAGGCTGGTTATGCCCGTAGACTTAGTTAATTTACGAATTAATCATACATAATTTCTGTATGAATATGTTTGCTAGTAATAATAATAACAGCAACAATTACTACTATCCTATTGACACAGATATGAGAAGGTTCAAACTTTTTCCTCTCACGTACAGCTCTGGGTTCCTCCAGCGTTACCGAACTCATTTTAAAACTTCTCCAGAGGTTGAACTTTTCATTTGAGTTTTCGCAGGCCCAGTGGGAAAAGTAAAGAATTGTTATTCAGCTTCCAGTTTGTATAATGATTTGTTTTCACCATTTTTTTTTTAATATATTTATTGCTTTTTTGTGGAGGGGGATGGGAGAGGGAAGTAGATAAATTACTTAAACGTCTTTTTCCAGCAGACTGGAAAACAAATAATTCTGGATCAACAATTTTCTAAGATTTTTAGAAATAAATCTAGAAATAGATTAATAAACAGATATTACTTATCCTTTAAGCAAAAGCTATAGTGATAAATACTAACTAGTAGATAACATATTTAAACGCCTTTTTCCAGTAGACTGGAAAACAAACAATTCTGGAACAAAAATGTTCTGAAATTCAGAAATAAATCTAGAAATTAATTAATAAGCAAATATTTTACTTAACCTCTAAGCTAAAGCCACGGTGATGAATACTAACTAGTAGATCATACATTTAAACGCCTTTTTTCCAGAAGGCTGGAAAACAAACAATTCTGGAAAAAGAATTCTTTGAAATTCAGAAGGGTTTCCTAAAGCAGGTCTTGACTTGGAGGAGTTCTAATATTCTGCCTCCTCCTCTTTCTCCACATCCTCCTCCTCTTTCTCTACATCCTCTTTCTCTTTCTCTACATCCTCCTCCTCCTCCTCCTCCTCCTCCTCCTCCTCCGCCCTCCTTCCTCCTTCCTCCTAAAAAAAACCTCCACCTCCTAGCTTTCTCCTCTTTCTCTACATCCTCCTCCTCTTTCTCTACATCCTCCTCCTCTTTCTCTACATCCTCCTCCTCCTCTTCCTCCTCCTCCTCCTCTTCCTCCTCATGGTATTCTAAGGTCCTTTAGGAAAGAGGGAAAATTCAAGGTGTAACATCCGTCTCAAACTCGTCGTGTTCCTCACCACCTGAATGTTTTCGTACCCAAAATATTTTCCACTGCCGTTTATGGCAATCACTTCTTTTTGAGAGAGTGTCTTTTTTTTCCTCCTTACAGGTTTTTTCCATTTTTCAGTTTCTCGGGATATTTGTACCCATTCGTGATATATTTCTCCTCGTCATTTGGGAATATTTAAAAAAAAATATATTTTTTTTTTTTGGGGGGGGGGGGGGCGGGGGGGGGGGGGGGAGTTATTTGTACCCTTGTGTTGGCACCTTTCTGTTCATAGTTTGGGAATATTTAACTATATGTTTGTTTATCTTCGTTTACATCATCAATGTCAAATGTCATGTCCTGTTTACAGGACTTTTTTTTTTCATTTTAGGGGATATTTGTACCCCTTTGTGGCACCATTCTGGGAGTAATTTGGGAAAGTTAAAATAAGTTTTCTTACAATCGTTTACATCATCACTATTTTGTCTTGTTTACAGGAGATTTTCTTTTTATTTTTTTATTTTTACGGGATATTTGTTCCCCTTTGCCTTGGTTTCTTTCAAGCGTCAAAAGCATTTAAGTAATGTAAAGACATATGAGGGGAAAGATGGTGAAGAGATCTGAGTGTCATCCTTTTTAATAAATCTCCCGTTAGCTGAGCTGAGGGCTTTATTGCCTTTCAGATAAGTGGAAACTCTCTCTCTCTCTCTCTCTCTCTCTCTCTCTCTCTCTCTCTGTCTCTCTCTCTCAATAATTCTCTTTACTTTTATAGGCAACAAATCTGGAACAATTACCGTTTTTGAACATGGATTTCCCCCGCCTCTCTCTCTCTCTCTCTCTCTCTCTTTCTCTCTCTCTCTTTCTCCTTTTATGTGCAAAAAATCGCCCAATTACCGTTTGTTAACATGGATTCCTCCCCTTCAAACCCCACCCACCCCCAATCCCCCCTCTCTCTTTACTTTTATGGGCAACAAAGATTGCCCAATTACCGTTTGTTAACATGGAATTTTCTTCTCTCTCTCTCTCTCTCTCTCTCTCTCTCTCTCTCTCTCTCTCTCTCTCCTTCTGTTATACTAATCAACCCCTCCCCCACTCTTCAAAATAAAAAAAACTAAACCACTACTTGCCCCGTCTGAAAATTTGAAAAAAATAAATTCTTCAACTGTCAACGCATAAGATCTGCTATTCCTTTTCCCCCTCCAGACACAATCAGGAATATTACCCCTGTTCCCAAACCCATTCCCAGAAACTAGAGTCTGCCCTTTTCCAGCAGCGAATTCCCGCCGGAAGGAGAGAAGCATGAAGCATGGGGGTGCTTTTGCAGTAAACGCCCATCCTTTATCTAGACGCAGTTTGCATGCATGCACAAGGGTGCATTTTTCAAGCAGGAATTGTCTCCCATCATTTTCCTGCGCGGATCTCCTGGAGCCTTGAGGATGCTTCCTTGGTCGAGATAAACAATGAAGAGATATATTCATTTCCTGTATTATCTGTTTTGTAACGTTGAGCAATTCTTCTGATATTTGTTTTTTTTATATATATTCTAAGTCTTAATTCTCCTAAGACCTACCAATTTTTAGTTATTAGATATATTTATTTCCTATATTATTCTATTTTGCAATGTTGAGCAATTCTTGTAATATTTTTTTTTTTTATTTATTATTGTCAGTCTCAATTCTCCTAAGACTTATAATTTTTTTTTTTTAGTTTTTTGGCAAAAATATGAACAATTCATTGAATTTTGTTTTCTCAACACTCGATTCATCTGTTTTGCAATGTTGAGCAATTCTTTCAATGTTTGGTTTATTTTTCTATATCCTTGCAATTCTTAATTCTCCCAAGACTTATAATTTTTCTAGTTTTTTAGCAAAATTGTAATCAATTCATTGGCTCTTGTTTTCTCAGAGAATGTGTCTTCAGTCGAAATAAACAATAAAAAGATATATTCCTTTTCTGTATCCTTTTTTTAGCAATGTTGAGCAATTCTTTTAATATTTGGTTTATTTCTTTTTTATATAATTCTATGTCTTAATTCCCCCATGACCTATAAGGTTTTTTAGTTGTTTAGCAAAAATTTAATCAATTCATTGATTTTTCTCAACACTTGATGTCTGTATCTGTGTATCATGATCACAAAGTTAACATTATTCAGAGCAGCACACACAGAGAGAAGCATAAACAATATATATATACATACATACATACATATATATATATATATATATATATATATATATATATATATATATCTATATA
>NC_087209.1:48944884-48964884 GCF_015104395.2 Macrobrachium nipponense
TATATATATATATATATATATATATATATATATATATATATATATATCTAAGAATTGTATTTTTATCCTTCAAAGCCATTAAATGAGTGGTAATAATCGTGAAGAGAAATAAAACGTAGCATATTTTGTTACTTGGCAGAGAGAGAGAGAGAGAGAGAGAGAGAGAGAGAGAGAAACGTAATTTCTCAAACTCGAGGAACGGTTTTTCAAGCCCTTGTCAAAGAGAATTATACCGAGTCTTCGTATTTCCCGCCTCTTTCTTATCGGTCCTTCGGTAATTGCAGCCTGTTACGGCTCTGCGCTCTTTTATTTCTTCTTCTTCTTCTTCTCCTTCCGGGGAAAAGGTCTGGTCTTAGCGCGTTTCCGAAAAATATCCGGGTCATTACGATGAGGAGGAATGGGAGGCGGTGGAAAGGCGATACTGGCCATGTTATTTCTTCGAGAGAGTTTTAAGAGACTGTGTGACCTTTAAGTGGCGTTGCGCAGGGGGAGTATGATGAAGGACCTTCCCTCTTGTTCTACCAGATACGACTCGGTGCTTATCATCAGCAGTTCCAGAGGTCCTTTATTCCTCACACTGTTGGACTGTGGAATCAAAGGTCTCCCTGAGGATGTCGTGCAATTGCAACTCCAGAAATTCAAGTGAAGATGCAATGCATCACTACCCTAATTTTTTTTTTATTATTTTGAAAATTTTATTTTTCAATAATTAATCTCCACTTTCTATACTTCACCTCCTGTTACTTCTTTCAAATGAACCCCACATTCTTTGGGAGCTTGGATTTCAAGCCAATGGCCCCCTTTGTGGGCTTGTTCCATATAAGTTGGGTTCATTTCCTGGATAACATTTATACTTCTCTAATTTGATTCACAGAAAAACAAGGAGAGTATGAGGGACCTTCACTATTTTCCTAGTAGATATATCATCATAGTGAGCTCTACTTGTCTAGAATTCTATTCACTTGAATAAAATTCTGAACTGACTATTTCATTTCAAGTCTACCTAATTTTTGCATCAAGTGAAATATATTGCAGCAACAAAAACCTTCAATAATTTCCTGCAATATCAAAAGTCTCTTCAATATATCAGACCTGTTAAGGTATGATCCGTTGATAATACTTCTGCATAGCTGCTTTCATGTTTTATCCGCTGAGTTCAAAGCCTACATCAGCTGCAATTAACGTCAGACTTATTCTGAACCTAATTCTTGTTTTACTGCTTTGTTAGTAGGCCAGTGGGTCTGTCACCTTGAAATACAACTCTAGAAATGATATCTCTAAGTATCTTCGAATATGTCTGTTTTTGTGAAGTCTTTAGATATCGAGATTCTTATCGAAGGCAATAAAATAAAATGGTGGAGCTCGTTAGAAGCGGTTTTTGGGAAATGCCAAAAAAATAGAAGAAATAAAAAAAAAAGTTTCAGGCAGAGGCTACACAGGACAGTTTTGTCACTGGAGGAAACCACTGGAAAAGGGATTTTTGGGCCCTACTGTCAACACAGAGAGAGAGAGATAGAGAGAGAGAGAGAGAGAGAGAGAGAGAGAGAGAGAGAGGGGGTGGGGGGGGGGAGGGGGACCAAAAAACGAAACCGTTTTCAGTCCAGTAAAAGTTTGAAGAACGGATTTCCGATTGCTCGCATTTTGGACGCGGGGGAAAGAAAAGGTGTCAGAGTGTTTTGTGGGAGTTTATCCATAAAGAAAAAGACAATGAAAAAAGAAGGAAGAGGGCGAGAGAGGTATCTGGGTCATAGTATAAATCGTAGAATAGAAAAAAAACTTTAAAACAAAAAAATGGTTGTTTCATGATAATCGAGTAAGAAATTTAGAGAAGATACGAACTTGATTTGTCCAATTTTTCTACTCTACGCTAATCAATCATTGTTTTCTAGAACATAGAATAAATTATATAACAGAATAAAAACTTTAAAACCAAAATGTTTGTTTCATGATAATCGAGAAAGAAATTTAGAGAAGATACGAACTTCATTGATCAAATTTTTCTACTCTACACTAATTAATTACTGTTTTCTGGAACATAGAATAAATTGTTGAAGAGAAAAAATATAGAACAAAAAAAATGGTTGTTTCATGATAATCTAGATAGAAATTTAGAGAAACTACTAATTTAATTGATCGAATTTATCTACTCTCCTCTAGTTAATTATTGTTTTCTGGGGCATAGTATAAATTGTAGAATAAGAAAAAACTTTAAAACAAAAAATGGTTGTTTTATGATAATCGAGAAAGAAATTTAGAGAATATACAAACTAGATTTATCCAATTTTTCTCTTCCACGTTAGTTAATTATTATTTTCTGGGTTATAGTATAAACTGTAAAATTGATAAAAAAAAAACTTTAAAACAAAAAATGCTTGTTTCATGATAATCGAGTAAGAAATTTAGAGAAGATACGAACTTGATTCATCCAATTTTTCTACTCCACCTTAGTTGATTACTTCCTCTCTTAACTTAATCGTTGTTGCTTTTGAAAGCTTTTGGCAAACTTCTTTGGGATGGGTGACCTCACCTCGCCAGCGAGAGACTAGGGTTCGATTCCACGAGAAGGAAAACGCCTCGTTGCATCTTTCCTTGAAATGCCATCGAACCCTGATTCCTTTATATTAATCAGTAAAAATGTTTGTACAGAGTATAATGCAGTATGAAACTCTCAGCCGGCGGCGGTGGCCTGCGTTGTTGCTTTGCCAGACACATGATTATAGCTAACTTTAACCTTAAATGAAATGCTAAATATTGATGTTAGGGGGCTGCAATTTGGTTTGTTTGATGATTAGAGGGTAGATGGTCACCATACCAATTTGCAGTTCTCTAGCCTCAGTAGTTCATAAGATCTGAGGGCGGACAGAAAATGTGCGAACGGCCGGACAAATAGCCCTCGCAACAGTTTTCTTTTACAGGAAGGTAAAAAGGAGTAGACGACACAAACATCGCGCCACGAATCACAGCAAAAATCACAACGGATCTCTTATCGAATTCTTTGACAGAGAAGACCCCCACTCGCAGACAGCCACGTTTGAAAACGATATTTTGGTGAATAAAAAAAAAAGCAGAAAAGAATGCTGACATTCCCCAAAGTCATTGGACAGGTCCCAATTGTTTGAAGGCTTCAGTGCACATACTGTCCCCATCCCGCTTCCCCCCCCCCCCCCCCCCCCCCCCCCCCCCCCCCCCCCCCCCCCCCCCCCCCCCCCCCCCCCCCCCCCCCCCCCCCTCTCTCTCTCTCTCTCTCTCTCTCTCTCTCTCTCTCAGTATGATATTCTACATAGTCTGACAGAACTGTGAAGGCAGAGAGATATCTGGCAGTGCAAAATCTTCGACATTGATAGTTATCAAAAACTTGCAAAACTTGGTTAGAAAAAATACTACACTCACTCTCTCTCTCTCTCTCTCTCTCTCTCTCTCTCTCTCTCTCTCTCTCTCCGTAACACCCGCTTGAAGAAGAAGAAGAAGAGGAAGAGGACGAATAAGAAGAAGAAGAGGAAAACGTAAGAGAAGTAAACAAAACTGAAATGACAGAAAAAGATAAGGAAAACAAAGAACAAGATAAAAGTATGGATGCAGAGATACTCATAGATACTACATATGAGGCTATAAAGCAGCATACCTACGAAGAAATAAATTACGATATGACAACACAAAAGAAAATGCCGAAGAGGCTCTACCCAGATCTACACAATGACGGGAATGAGGAAAAAATATACAAAAAAGACAAAGTCTGCAACCTTTTGAAAAGAAGGAATTGCAGATTTGGAGAAAAATGTTACTACAAACATCCTAAGGTATGTCACAACTATGAAATATATGGTAAATGTGCATACCTAGATGGATATGAGGATGATTGCAGAGATCTACATCCAAAAATATGCAAAAACCTAAAAGAAGGAAAAGGATGTAAGTTCGACAAAAAATGTAAATATATGCACCCTGTAGCCATGAAAAATAAACAATTAAATAACCAATCAAGAAATAAAATCCAAAATAAGAAAGAAACAAATAAAGAGAGGAATGAAGAATATCAGGTAAAAGAAAAAAGCAAGCCATCAACGAGATATGCAGAGGTGTCAGCAAAAAATTTCAATGAATCAGCTCCAAGATTCTACTCAAGAGATAATAACTGTTTTTATTATGCAAAAGGATATTGCAGATATGGAGAAAATTGCAGATTCAGACACAAAATGAATAATTATGATGAAGGAAGAACAAATATTATGGAAAAGTTGGATTTTTTAATGTCAGAATTTCTGGAAATGAAAAAAAGAACAACATACCAGAACAGGAAAGAGACATGGGAAAATCCTTATTATTACCAATATCAAATGAAGGAGAAAACACGCAAACCATCATTGTGATGAATGCGCAGGGTTTAGTTACGAGTAACTCAAAAAGAAAAATAGAGTACTTAGAAGAACTAACCCAAATTGAAAAGAAAATAGATATAATGAATATAAGTGAAACCTGGTATTCCCAAGAGACTGGGAATGATGATCAAATAAAAGGGTTCCAAACTTATAGATCAGATAGAAAAAAAAGGAATCAAAGGGGAACCGCAATATATGGGAAAGACAAAAAACAAGGAAAAATATATGAGAAATATAGTAACTCAGAATGTGAACTAATAGCGGTAGAATTTGAATCTGAAATATTAATGAACATAGTAATATATAGACCTCCTAATACTAAAGAGTTTGACTTAATAATAGAAAAATTGGATGATATATGTAGAAATCACAAGGACTGGACTATTCTCCTATCTGGAGACTTCAACTTTCCTTTCGTAGACTGGAAAGAACGAATAGGAGATTGTGGATGTACTTATACATAAAAAAGAGAGTAATAGTAGTGCAGAAGATAAGAGGCAATTCGAAAAGCTATTAGATATGCTACTAGAATACAACATTCAACAAATAAATCACCTGCCAACAAGAAAGGAAAATACTTTAGACCTAGTATTTGTGAACGAGATGAATTATGTTAAAGAAATAATAGTTTATAATGCGAGTATTTCAGACCATAATGTCATAGAATTAACAGTCCATTCCAAAGCAAGTGAAAACAGAGATAAGCAAGAAAGGAAAAAGTGGGAAGGATATGGAAAATACAACTACAGTAAAAATATAAAATGGTCAGAAATAAATGAAGAATTAAACAAAGATTGGGATAACATTTTCGTAAGTGATGACATAAAGGTAAATACGGAGATATTATAAAAAATAAAAATATTAGAGAAAAATAGTGGATAAAATATATACCGAAGAAGAAAAGTAAACATCAGTCATGCATACCAAGAGACAGAAGGATCTTGTTCCAGAAAATCAGAAAGTGGAAAAAAGGTCTTGCAAAAGAAAGAAATGCATGGAAAGTTATAGAACTAAAAAGTAAGATAGAAAATGCAGAACAAAAGATTATACAATCAAAAGAAAATGAAAAAACGGGACATGGAAGAAAAAACCCTATTAAATATCAAGCAACAATCCCAAACTATTATACTCATATGCGAAGAAGATGAATAAAAGAAGAATAGAAATAGGCCCTCTAAGAATTGAAGGGAGATTAACGAATGAAAAAAAGGAAATTTGCAACATATTGGCAGAACGATATAAGAGAGAATTCACCCCTAGAATAGATAATGAAGATAATGATATAGAAGTAAGGGATGAAAATAGTGAATATTTAGCTGACATAGATATTAATGAAGCTGATATTGTGCAGGCTATTAATGAAATTAAAAATGGAGCTGCTGCAGGGCCTGATGAGTCCCTGCTATTTTGTTAAAGAAAGTAGTTCACTCTATCGCAAAGCCACTTGCAATATTATTAAGACAAAGTGTAGATACAGGCAAGATTTATGATGAGCACAAATTAGCATATATTACCCCTACTTTCAAAAGTGGATCAAGACTAGAGGCAAGTAATTATAGGCCTGTGAGTCTAACATCACATATTATGAAAGTGTATGAAAGGGTAATGAAGAAAAAATATTATGAAACATTTAATAAAAAAAATAATTTGTTTAATAAAGGACAACATGGTTTCGTACCCGGAAAAAGTACACAAACCCAACTGTTAGTCCACCGTGAGAACATATTCAAAAATATGAAAAGCGGAAATGAAACAGATGTGGTTTATCTAGACTTTGCAAAAAAAGCTTTTGACAAAGTAGACCATAATATATTAGCGCAAGAAAATTAGAAAACACAATATCGTGGATAAAGTAGGAAGATGGTTAAAAGAATTTTTACACAACAGAAAACGGATAGTTATTGCAAACGACGAGAAATCGGATGAAGCCAAGGTAATATCCGGTGTGCCGCAAGGTACGGTGTTAGCTGCAATACTGTTTGTTATTATGATTGAAGACATAGACAGTAATGTTAAGGATTCGGTAGTGAGTAGTTTCGCAGATGACACAAGAATAAGTAGAGAAATTACTTGTGATGAAGATAGGAACGCTCTACAAAGAGACATAACAAAGTATCATGATTGGGCAGAGGTAAAATAGGATGGTATTTAACTCTGATAAATTTGAATCAATAAATTATGGAGACAGAGAAAGAAAGCTATATGCATATAGGGGACCTAATAATGAGACAATCACAAATAAGGAAGCAGTTAAAGACCTTGGTGTGATGATGAATAGGAACATGTTATGCAATGATCAAATAGCAATTCTGTTGGCAAAATGTAAAGCAAAAATGGGAATGTTGTTACGGCACTTCAAAACAAGAAAAGCTGAACACATGATTATGCTTTATAAAACATATGTTCGTAGTCCACTTGAATATTGCAATATGATATGGTACCCACACTATCAAAAGGATATTGCACAAATAGAGAGTGTACAAAGGTCCTTTACAGCTAGAATAGAAGAAGTTAAAGACCTTGACTACTGGGAACGACTACAAACCTTAAAATTATATAGTCTAGAAAGGAGAAGAGAACGCTACATGATAATTCAGGCATGGAAACAGATAGAAGGAATAGCAGAAAATATCATGGAACTAAAAATATCAGAAAGAGCAAGCAGAGGTAGATTAATAGTGCCCAAAACTATACCAGGAAAAATAAGGAAAGCACACAGGACATTAATCCACTACGCACCAGCATCGATAATGCAGCGTCTATTCAATGCGTTGCCAGCTCATCTGAGGAATATATCAGGAGTGAGCGTAGATGTGTTTAAGAATAAGCTCGACAAATATCTAAACTGCATTCCAGACCATCCAAGATTGGAAGATGCAAAATATACCGGAAGATGTACTAGCAACTCTCTGGTAGACATTAGAGGTGCCTCACACTGAGGGACCTGGGGCAACCCGAACAAGATGTAAGGTCTGTAAGGTAAGGTCTAGTGAAAGGTTGAATATGATAAAGATGAAAACTGCATTGTTCAAATTAAGTCCAAAATACGAAAATATATGATGCCCGTATGCTATACCGAAGATGAGTTACTGCACTCTCTCTCTCTCTCTCTCTCTCTCTCTCTCTCTCTCTCTCTCTCTCTCTCTCTCTTCTAATCTTTCTCTAACTTTATTTCATTTTTGACTATTTGAAAGCTTTTATTGCAATCAGTTCACCGAGATTATTATTATTATTATTATTTTATTATTATTATTATTATTATTATTATTATTATTATTATTATTATTATATTGTATGCTGAAAGTAAATCCAAATTTAAACGCGTTCTATTAAAAGTAATTACCGCCTCAGCTGCATTAATCTTATAAGGGTTCTTCTCTATTTTTCTAATTATTGTTTTCTCATTGTTGCTTAAACTGGTGAACAACGCACCGAAGGTTTGCATGCCACAAATAGGTAATTATCAAAGTCGATTTTTAATATCATTAAAATGCCGGAAGCGGTAGCCACAATTTGAGGTTATATCCAGCAGGGTTTATCAAGGATAAAGAACAATTCGATTTGCACTTTATCCTTGAAAAATCTCTACGGTATATACCCTGCAAAATTTGACCACCGCCTCCGACATTTTAATAAAATTAAAAACGACTTTGATAATAACCTATTTGAGACATGCCAACCTTCGGTGCGTTGTTCACCAGTTTAAGCAACAATGAGAAAACAGTAATTAGGATAATAGCGAAGAACCCTTATAAAATTAACGCAGCTGAGGCGCAATTACTTTTAATAAAACATATTATTATTATTATTATTATTATTATTATTATTATTATTATTATTATTATTATTATTATTATTATTATTTATATTATTATTGTTATTATTATTATTATTATATTATTATTATTATTATTATTATTATTATTATTATTTATTATTAATTAAATGCTTGATTCATACTCCCAACAATATTGTTCTAGCTGAAAATATACAGACATAACACCATCACTGTGCCCTTATAAAAGTATAGTGAGGCCTCAGGAACTAATGCATGACTTGACTGAGGAGAGCGCGGGGTAAAGGAAATTCAATTCCGGAAATGCGTTGTAATAGGACTTTATGACTCTTATATAGGCTTATTGCAGACGGGAGAATTAGGCAATATACCCGCTCGACCTCAAATGAAAGCTTCCAGATCTCGGAGAGTTTCCGATGAAAGTTCACTGGAATTCGCGACTGAATTTCTGGACGTATTTTGGAAGGATCTGAGATTTATTAAAGTATATATATTTTTGATGGTTTTTAATCATATTAGAGTGGGGAAGTGTGTCCAAGGAAAAATTAATCACGTTAGATATGGATATTATATAATATTACTTATGAATATTTTACCTTATTCCTAATTATTTTTTTTAAAGATTTTCATGTATTCAGAAATTTTATATCCCAGTCAGTATCTTCTTTAGGTAATAGTATATATATATATATATATATATATATATATATATATATATATATATATATATATAATATATATATATATATATATATATATATATATATAATATATATATATATATATATATATATATATATATATATATATATATATATATATATATATATATAGAGAGAGAGAGAGAGAGAGAGAGAGAGAGATAGAGATAGATATAGTGTATATATATATAGTATATATATATATATATATTATATATATATATATATATATATATATACATATATATATATATTATATATCTATAATATTACCAAAAGGAGAGATTGATTGGGATATAAAATTTCCGCATATATCAAAAACTTTTAAAAAACTCATTAGCAAAAGAATAAAATATCCATATTCAACACGATTAATTTTTCTTGTACGCACTTCCCCACTGTCTAATTATGATAAAAAAACATACTTTAACAAATCTCAGATTCTTCCAAAATCCGTCCAGAAATTCAGTAGTCGCGAATTCCAGTCATTTCCATCGGAAACTCCAGAAAGCTGGAAGCTTTCATTTGGAGTCGAGCTGGTATATTGCCTAATTCTCCCGTCTGCAATAAGCCTATATACGAGTTATAAAGTCAGTGCTAGTGGCCTCCAGCGAGGATTTCTCCATCCCATTTCCGGAATCAAATTTCCTTTACCTGGCGTGTCTTGTGTTCGTCCCTCTAGGCCTCACTATACTTTTATAAGGCACTGTGTGATGGTGTTTGTGCATTTTAAACTAGAACTAGATTGCCGAGTTTAAATCGAGCAACCATTTTATAATAATAATAATAATAATAATAATAATAATAATAATAATAATAATAATAATAATAATAATAATAATAATAATAATAATAATAATAATAATTTCAGGTTGCAGGTTGCATCTGAAATCCACACTATAAATACCATCCAGTCGAACTGGAAGACTGTGATTGACCCCCACGCAAAAAAAAAAAAAAAAAAAAAAAAAAAACATGATAATAATAACGCAAAGCATCTAATGGCCTCCTCATGGATTCAGCCAACTCCTTGATGTTGAAATTTCCTAATGAGATCATCATCCCCTCGTTAATCTCCGAAGAAAGAGGAGAGATCTGGCATTCATTTTTTCTCTATCTTTCTGAAACCCGAGAGTCCGAACAGAGGAAATAAATTGTAGCCTGTAATTAGCCAGCATTAATATATTTCTTCCTAGCAGTTGGTATTCATTGCTTCTTCCCTTCTTTGGTTTTAATTAATTCCATTTATTTCTGCATTTTCTATTAAGTTCTGTTATTTCTGTGTCTTCAATTGTGTTTTTTCTGTATTTCATGCTACCTTCTGATACTTTTTCTTTTACTTTTTCTAATCTCTGTATTTACTATCACTTTCTGTTATTTCTGTAACTTTTTGTAATTTTTATATGGTCTGTTACATTCTATCATTTCTGTTTCATGTTACTTTCTGCCACCTCTGCGTTTTCTGTTACCTTCTGTAGTTTCTGTATTTTCTATTACTTTTTGTAATTTCTGCAATTTCTGTTACCATCTGTTTCTTCTGTATTTCATGTTACCTTGTGTAGTTTCTGTATTGTCTGTTACCTTCTGTAATTTCTGTATTTTCTGTTACTTTCTGTAATATCTGTTTCCTGTTACCTTCTGTAATTTCTGTATTTTCTCTTACATTTTGTAATGTCTGTATTTTCTGTTACTTTCAGTGATATCAGTGTTTCCTGTTACCTTCTGTATTTTCTGTTACCTTCTGTTACTTCTGTAATTTCTATTACTTCTTAATGAACACCATCATATTCTTTGGAAGCTTGAATTTCAAATCAGTGGCTCCTGTGGTGGACTTGTTCCATATTGATAAGGTCCATCTTCTGATTAATAATAATAATACTAATACTAATACTAATACTAAAACTAATAATAATAATAATAAAATAAATAATAATAATAATAATTAATAATAATAATAATAATAATAATCAAATAATAATAATAATAAATAATAATAATAATAATAATAATAATAATAATAAGGTATCAAACAACGACACACGAAGAAACACCGACGAAGTAACAGAGAGGACGGAATGGGTAGAAAAGATCAGACAATGGATGGAGCCAGATACAGAGAGAACAAAGATCCCCTCCATGAAAGCCTACAACACCGAAGAAATTAAGGAGAAAACAAGTGAGGTCAATGAAATAATGGGCATAATACAGACCACACCAGTATCACAGAAACAAATAACTTGACATATGCAGGAGCAAGATTAGTAGCAGAACTGATGGGGATTCGAACACCAACACCACCAGCACAACCAACCCAACAGAAACCAAAACAGCAACCTCCTTGGAAAAGGCGCCTGGAAAAGCAAATCATGGTGATGAGATCTGACTTGAGTAAACTGAAAGAGATGGCAGAAAAAAGGCTAAGAAGCAAGAAAACAAGGGAGGAACTCAACGAGAAATACAAAGTACAAGAGAGGGGACTAAACAGACCATAGAAGATGTTAAAACAGAGGCTTAAGCCAAAGCACATAAGATCCAACGGTACATGACAGGAATAAGGGATACCAACAGAACAAACTATTCGAACCAACCAGAAAAGACTATACAGCCAACTAAGAGGGGAAGACAACCACCCAGAAATTCCTGAAGCCGAACCAAGTAAGAGACTCTGGGAAAACATATGGAGCAATCCGGTATCACACAACAAACATGCAACATGGCTCAAGGAAGCCAAGGAAGAAGAAACAGGGAGAATAAAACAAAGATTCACAGACATCACGACAGACACAGTCAGACACCAACTAAAGAAAATGCCAAACTGGAAAGCCCCAGGTCCGATGAAGTCCATGGATACTGGCTCAAAAAACTTCAAGGCCCTACACCCACGAATAGCAGAACCAACTCCAGCATTGTATCTCAAATCACCAAGCACCCAAATGGATGACCACAGGAAGAACATCCTTAGTACAAAAAGACAAGAGTAAGGGAAATATAGCCAGTAACTACAGGCCTATCACCTGCCTACCAATAATGTGGAAGTTACTAACAGGTATCATCAATGAAAGGCTATACAACTACCTAGAGGAGACAAACACCATCCCCACCCCCAACAGAAAGGCTTGCAGAAGGAAGTGTAGGGGCACAAAAGACCAGCTCCTGATAGACAAAATGGTAATGAAGAACAGTAGGAGAAGGAAACACCTAAGCATGGCATGGCATAGACTATAAGAAAGCCTTCGACATGATACTACACACATGGCTAATAGAATGCCTGAAAATATATGGGGCAGAGGAAAATACCATCAGCTTCCTCAAAAATACAATGCGCAACTGGAATACAATACTTACAAGCTCTGGAATAAGACTAGCAGAGGTTAATATCAGGAGAGGGATCTTCCAGGGCGACTCTGTCCCCACTACTCTTCGTAGTAGCCATGATTCCCATGACAAAAGTACTACAGAAGATGGATGCCGGGTACCAACTCAAGAAAAGAGGCAACAGAATCAACCATCTGATGTTCATGGACGACATCAAGCTGTATGGTAAGAGCATCAAGGAAATAGATACCCTAATCCAGACTGTAAGGATTGTATCTGGGGACATCAGGATGGAGTTTGGAATAGAAAAATGCGCCTTAGTCAACTTACAAAAAGGCAAAGTAACGAGAACTGAAGGGATAAAGCTACCAGATGGAGACAACATCAAACACATAGATGAGACAGGATACAAATACCTGGGAATAATGGAAGGAGGAGATATAAAACACCAAGAGATGAAGGACACGATCAGGAAAGAATATATGCAGAGACTCAAGGCGATACTCAAGTCAAAACTCAACGCCTTAAATATGATAAAAAGCCATAAACACATGGGCAGTGCCAGTAATCAGATACAAGAGCAGGAATGGGAATGGACGAAGGCAGAACTCCGCAGCATAGATCAGAAAACCAGGAAAACATATGACAATACACAAAGCACTACACCCAAGAGCAAATACGGACAGACTATACATAACACGAAAGGAAGGAGGGAGAGGACTACTAAGTATAGAGGACTGCGTTAACATCGAAAACAGAGCACTGGGGCAATATCTAAAAACCAGTGAAGACGAGTGGCTAAAGAGTGCATGGGAAGAAGGACTAATAAAAGTAGACGAAGACCCAGAAATATACAGAGACAGGAGAAAGACAGAAAGAACAGAGGACTGGCACAACAAACCAATGCACGGACAATACATGAGACAGACTAAAGAAATAGCCAGCGATGACACATGGCAATGGCTACAGAGGGGAGAGCTAAAGAAGGAAACTGAAGGAATGATAACAGCGGCACAAGATCAGGCCCTAAGAACCAGATATGTTCAAAGTACGATAGACGGAAATAACATCTCTACCATATGTAGGAAGTGCAATACGAAAAATGAAACCATAAACCACATAGCAAGTGAATGCCCGGCACTTGCACAGAACCAGTTATAAAAAGAGGCATGATTCAGTGGCAAAAGCCTCCACTGGAGCCTGTGCAAGAAACATCAGCTACCTTGCAGTAATAAGTGGTACGAGCACCAACCTGAGGGAGTGATAGAAAACGATCAGGCAAAGATCCTCTGGGACTATGGTATCAGAACGGATAGGGTGATACGTGCAAACAGACCAGACGTGACGTTGATTGACAAAGTCAAGAAAAAGTATCACTCATTGATGTCGCAATACCATGGGACACCAGAGTTGAAGAGAAAGAGATGGAAAAAATGGATAAGTATCGAGATCTGAAAATAGAAATAAGAAGGATATGGGATATGTCAGTGGAAATCGTACCCATAATCATAGGAGCACTAGGCACGATCCAAGATCCCTGAAAAGGAATCTAGAAAAACTAGAGGCTGAAGTAGCTCCAGGACTCATGCAGAAGAGTGTGATCCTAGAAATGGCACACATAGTAAGAAGAGTGATGGACTCCTAAGGAGGCAGGATGCAACCCGGAACCCCACACTATAAAAACCACCCAGTCGAATTGGAGGACTGTGATAGAGCAAAAAAAAAAAAAAAATAATAAAATAAAATAATAATAATAATAATAATAATAATAATAATAATAATAATAATAATAATAATAATAATGGAATTTGGAATAGAAAAATGTGCCTTAGTCAACTTACAAAAGGGCAAAGTAACAAGGACTAAAGGGATAAAGCTACCAGATGGGAACAACATCAAACACATAGATGAGACAGGATACAAATACCTGGGCATAATGGAAGGAGGAGATATAAAACATCAAGAGATGAAGGACACGATCAGGAAAGAATATATGCAGAGACTCAAGGCGATACTCAAGTCAAAACTCAATGCCGAAATATGATAAAAGCCATAAACACATGGGCAGTGCCAGTAATCAGATACAGCGCAGGAATAGTGGAAAGGACGAAGGCAGAACTACGCAGCATAGACCAGAGAACGAGGAAACGTATGACTATACAAAAAGCACTACACCCAAGAGCAAATACGGACAGACTATACATAACACGAAAGGAAGGAGGGAGAGGACTACTAAGCATAGAGGACTGCGTCAACATCGAGAACAGAGCTCTAGGGCAGTATCTGAAAACAAGTGAAGACGAGTGGCTCAAGAGTGCTTGGGAAGAAGGACTGATAAAAGAAGACGAAGACCCAGAAATATAAAGAGACAGGAGAAAGACGGGCAGAACAGAAGAATGGCATAACAAACCAATGCACGGACAATACATGAGACAGACTAAAGAACTAGCCAGCGATGACACGTGGCAATAGCTACTGAGGGGAGAGCTCAAGAAGGAAACTGAAGGAATGATAACAGCGGCACAAGATCAGGCCCTAAGAACCAGATATGTCCAAAGAACGATAGATGGAAATAACATCTCTCCCATATGTAGGAAGTGCAATACGAAAAATGAAACCATAAACAACATAGCAAACGAATGCCTGGCACTTGCACAGAACCAGTACTAAAAGAGGCACGATTCAGTGGCAAAAGCCCTCCACTGGAGCCTGTGCAAGAAACACCAGCTACCTTGCAGTAATAAGTGGTACGAACACCAACCTGAGGAAGTGATAGAAAACGATCAGGCAAAGATCCTCTGGGACTATGGTATCAGAACAGATAGGGTGATACGTGCAAATATACCAGACGTAACGTTGATTGACAAAATTAGGAAAAAAGTATCACCCATAGAGGTCGCAATACCATGGGACACCAGAGTTGAAGAGAAAGAGAGGGGAAAAATGGATAAGTATCAAGACCTGAAAATAGAAATAAGAAAGATATGGGATATGTCAGTGGAAATTGTACCCATAATCATAGGAACACTAGGCACGATCCCAAGATACCTGAAAATGAATTTGAAAAAAACTAGAGGCTGAAGTAGCTCCAGGACTCATGTGGAAGAGTATGATCCTAAAAACGGCAGTATGCAACCCGGAACCCTAAACTATAAATACCACCCATTCGAATTGGAGGACTTTGATAGAGCAAATAATAATAATAATAATAATAATAATAATAATAATAATAATAATAATAATAATAATAATAATAATAATAATAAACTAGAAGAAAAAGCAAAGTAATTCAGAATTGTGACACACTTTGCAGACCTTGTCGTGGGACGTAAGTGTGTCATGAATTATTGATCTCCTTTTCCATGACAGAATTCATGATGGTGAATCTACACTGTAATTCTCGAGTACAGAGAAACGCACTACTCAACCATAACAATCGATGCACTTCAATTATCATAACGTAGAATATAAATATGTATATATATATATATTTATGCCATTTACCACACAAGCCTCTTACGCTGCAAACGTACGAAAGAATCGATCACTATTTAGCAATGCATTTCATTCGATGCATAAGAGCCAGCGATGTTAAAGTGAGTTGCTTTTATTACATTCTAATTTACGGTACAGTTATTGAATGTATATGCGTAGATATTTGTTTCTGTTATCTATTTTTCTATTTTTTTTTTTTTTAGGGAATTAAGACCTGTATGATTGTAGAACGAGGAAGTATTGAGAGAGAGAGAGAGAGAGAGAGAGAGAGAGAGAGAGAGAGAGAGAGAGAGAGAGAGAGAGAGAGACCACACTCCAATAGCTGACTACCTTGCAACCTGCAATAAGTCCTTTTCAGTGTTGTTGACTCTCTGCAGCATATAGTAATTGAATCCCGTTGCAAAACTGCCAAGAAAAGATTGTAATAATAATAATAATAATAATAATAATAATAATAATAATAATAATAAGTGCCCACGACACTCGTTGCAACACCACCCACTCCAGCTACCCATCTCCTCTTTTCTTTCAATAACCCCATTCCATCCCCCCACTACCACCGCCCCCCGAAACCCTCCCGTGTTTCTGAAAAACTCGTCCGTTTGCCTGCATTGATGAGAGAGAGAGGAAGCTAAGTGGATTTTACAATAGTATTTCGGATGGTTTTTTAAAATTTTATTATTATTATTATTATTATTATTATTTTATTTTTGCTCTATCACAGTCCTCCAATTCGACTGGGTGGTATTTATAGTGTGGGGTTCCGGGTTGCATCCTGCCTCCTTAGGAGTCCATCACTTTTCTTACTATGTGTGCCGTTTCTAGGATCACGCTCTTCTGCATGAGTCCTGGAGCTACTTCAGCCTCTAGTTTTTCTAGATTCCTTTTCAGGGATCTTGGGATCGTACCTAGTGCTCCTATGATTATGGGTACGATTTCCACTGGCATATCCCATATCCTTCATATTTCTATTTTCAGATCTTGATACTTATCCATTTTTTCCCTCTCTTTCTCTTCAACTCTGGTGTCCCATGGTATTGCGACATCAATGAGTGATACTTTCTTCTTGACTTTGTCAATCAACGTCACGTCTGGTCGATTTGCACGTATCACCCTATCCGTTCTGATACCATAGTCCCAGAGGATCTTTGCCTGATCGTTTTCTATCACTCCTTCAGGTTGGTGCTCGTACCACTTATTACTGCAAGGTAGATGATGTTTCTTGCACAGGCTCCAGTGGAGGGCTTGTGCCACTGAATCATGCCTCTTTTTGTACTGGTTCTGTGCAAGTGCCTGGCATTCGCTTGCTATGTGGTTTATGGTTTCATTTTTCGTATTGCACTTCCTACATATGGGAGAGATGTTATTTCCGTCTATCGTTCTTAGGAAATATCTGGTTCTTAGGGCCTGATCTTGTGCCGCTGTTATCATTCCTTCTGTTTCCTTCTTTAGCTCTTCCCTCTGTAGCCATTGCCATGTGTCATCGCTGGCTAGTTCTTTAGTCTATTATTATTATCATTATTATTATTATTATTATTATTATTATTATTATTATTATTATTATTATTATTATTATTATTATTATTATTTGCCCATCAAGGAACAATCTCGCCCCGGCATCCTACCGTCCAGATATCAGCTGTCCTGTTGACTGGTAGGTTGTCATTCCACGATGATGAAGTTCGAAAACTCGTTTCCTGTAGGTATAACTTCTTTTCTCCCACTGAGGAATTTTGAATATTTTTATTTGAATTTTTCTGTCTAATTTTAGAGAAAGATGGGAGGAAAAATGATGTACATACATATATATATATATAGTATACACACACACACGCGCGCACACACACACACACACACACACACACACACACACACACACACACACACTATACATTATTATTATTATTATTATTATTTATTATTTATTAGTTATTATTATTATTATTTTATTATTTGCCCATCAAGGAACAATCTCGCCCCGGCATCCTACCGTCCAGATATCAGCTGTCCTGTTGACTGGTAGGTTGTCATTCCACGATGATGAAGTTCGAAAACTCGTTTCTGTAGGTATAACTTCTTTTCTTTCTCCACTGAGGAATTTTTGATATTTTATTTGAATTTTTTCTGTCTAATTTTAGAGAAAGATGGGAGGAAAAATGATGTACATACATATATATCTGATAGTAATACACACACACACGCGCGCACACACACACACAACAACAATATATATATATATATATGTATCTATATATATATATATATATATATATATATATATATATATATATATATAAAGATAAATGTACACACACACACACACACACACACACACACACACACACATATATATATATATATATATATATATATATATATATATATATATATATATATATATACTTATTATATATATATATGTATATATGTGTGTGTACATATATGCACACCCACATACACACACCAAAGTTCCTCAGTTTTCATCTCCTCATTAACGAAACAGAACCAACCACGTCCCCACCTCCTTTCCCCACCAACTCCCTCCCCCCCCTAAAAAAAAAAAAAAAAACTCACAAACGAACCCGGCTAATAATTTCGAAAATTCGAAATTCAAAATTCAAAATTCAATTTTCCCTTGTTGCAGAAATGCAGTGCAGTATTTCTTGCCGACTTTCCATATTTCCATATTCATAACCACGGGGCTGTGGAATGTAATGCAATCATTATTACCTGATGCAATGAGCAGCTGAATATCATTGCAGAGTATCCTCGTACGATTGAATCACTCGCCAGCTGACTTAATGCTGCAAGAATTAAGGCGAATGGAATGTCTTTTTTTTTATTATGTCTTGTCATGGAATCATTAACTTTCACTCAGAGAAGAATTTACTTCGTAGATATATTACCCTGGAATGCATATTTGTTTTTTAATTCTTTTTTATATGTTATAGGTCAAGGTTAATAAAGTCTAATGATATGTCTTTTTTATATTATGTCTTGCAATGGAATTATTAGCTTTCGTTCAGAGACGAATTTACTACCTAGATATATTATCATGGAATGCATATTTGTTTTTCAGTTTTTTTTTTAATTTTTTGAAAATGTTATAAGTCAATATTATTAAGGGCTAATGATATGTTTTTTTTTAATATGGCTTGTCATTGAATTAGTTTTCATTCAGAGAAGGATTTAATTCTGAGATATATTATCCTGGAATGCATATTTGCTTTTCATTTTTTTTAATGTTATAAATCAATATTAATAAAGGCTAACGATAAGTTTTTTTTATTATTATATCTTGTAATGTAATTGATACCTTTCATTCAAAAAAGAATTTACTTCTGAGGTATATTATCCTGGGAGGCATATTTATTTTTCTTTTTTTTAATGTTATGAGTCAAGAATACTATAACATATTAACATGAAACCTGATTCATTTCTTGTTAAGAAAATAATATTCAGTCTGCAATTGAATTACATTTAATTCAATAAAGAATTTGACTTGCTAGATATATTATCCTGGGAGGCATATTTATTTTTCAGTTTTTTTTTTTTTGTTATAAGTCAAGAATAATAATATAGGTTCACACAAAACCTGATTTATCAAATGCCAGCAGAATATTATATTCTGTCTCTCATTTAATTAGTTTTAATTCGACAAAGAATTTGACTTCGTAGATATATTATTCTGGGGGGTTTTATATTTTTAATTAAAAAAATGTTAGTCAAGGATTATATTACATATTCACACGAAACCTGATTTATTTCATGTTAACAGAAAATAATACTCTGCCTGTCATTGAATTAGTTTTAACTCAACAAAGAATTTGACTAATGAGATTTATTATCCTCCTAAGGACATTTATTTTTCAGTTTTTTAAAATTGTATAAGTCAAGAATAAGGTTACATATTCACACGAAACTGGGAGGTAAGGGATGAGAAAGGTAGGGGAGACATGACACCGCCACCCACCCCATGCAGACTGGTTGTTTGGGTAAGTAGTGGGATAGGAGTTTAGCGAAGACATCCATCCTCCTCCTGCAGACCGGTTTGTCTGCCCAGGGTGGGGTGGGATAGGTGGGGGAGACATGACACAGCCACCCATCCCTCCAGGCTGTTTTTTGGGGGGTATTTAAAGGAATGGGAGGGTAGGAGAGTCAGCCACCTTCCTCCTGCAAACCTGTTTATCCGGCCAGGGTGGAGGCAAGGTAGGTCGAGAAGGTAGGAAAGACCCGACGGGAAGCGCCGGGTTCCAGCGCAGCATAGCGCGCGTCATCAATCCCGTAATAATGTGAATAACTAACCCTCTGCCTGTG
>NC_087209.1:48969884-48977384 GCF_015104395.2 Macrobrachium nipponense
CTAATCTTAATCTATTTAATGCCCTTTCTTATCACGGCCTGATGCGAAGAGGACAGTGTGACTGACGTATGCAAATATAAACTTTCCCCGAAAGTGTCCATAGCAGAACCCGTCCTTTTTCCCTCGCAGCGAGAATCTTTATATTTTTGTCATTTTCTTTGTTTTTATTTTCTCAATGCCTCGACGTCGACGTAAACTTATTTATCTATTTTTTAATTGCTTCGCTTCGCTTAGTATTAAAAAAAAGTTGTAAATGACTGGCGTCACTATATAATAAAGAGTTTAGGTAGAATTTCCGTGAATAAAAGCTTTAATTTGCTATTTTTTTTTATATTTCCCATTACCTTCTGTTACTCCTTTCTAATGAACACTATTATATTCTCTGGAAGCTTGAATTTCAAGTCAGTGGTGGCCTTGTTCCATATAAATAGGGTTTGCTTCGGAATAATAATAATAATAATAATAATAATAATAATAATAATAATAATAATAATAATAATAATAATAATAATACCTGTGGTGGCTTGTTCCACATGAATAGGGTTTGTTTTCTGAATAACAATAATAATAATAATAATAATAATAATAATAATAATAATAATAATGATACCTGTGGTGGGCTTGTTCCATATGAATAAGATTTGTCTTCTGAATAATAATAATAATAATAATAATAATAATAATAATAATAATAATAATAATAATATACATTGACACCTATTTACTGCCACCAAAGAGAGAGAGAGAGAGAGAGTGAGAGAGAGAGAGAGAGAGAGAGAGAGAGAGAGAGCATTACAATCATGTTTTTGGTCTGTAGCATTGCCTGCACTGACGCCCTCTATTTTAATGCCAATAGAGAGAGAGAGAGAGAGAGAGAGAGAGAGAGAGAGAGAGAGAGAGAGAGAGAGTTGCATTTCAGTACTGAACCCCCGTCTACGGCCAACGGCAGAGAGAGGTTCATTGATGTCATCGAAAACAGTCGAACCGGCCATTGTAATGACTCCGGTGCGTTTTGGTATGGACCCCCAAATTAATTCGTCCCCATTTCAGATGTCATTCGATCCCATTGAGGGGTATTTTACGCAGCCACCGTGGGTGATACGTTTGTACAATTCCCGGCGATACTGCTGCGATACTAAACTGATACTGGAACTGGGTATACATATACTATATTTGTGTATTTATGTATTTTGTAACAGTTTCTATCTTGTGGCACTTTACGTTCGGGGGGACTGCGTATACATATAGTATATATATTTATGTATTTTGTAAAAGGTCAAAGCATTTGTATATATATATATATATATAGATTATATATATATATATATACACATATATATATATATATATCTATATATATATATATATAGAATATCTATATATATATATATATATATATATACATACATATATAATATATATATATATAGATCAGATATATATATATATATACATATGTATGTATATATATATATAATATAGATATAGATATATATATATATGATAGTATATATATATATATATATATATATATATATATATATATATATATATATATATATATGTATGCATGTATATAAGCTAATTGTAAACCATATCTGCTGGACATTCACTCGACTTGAACGAAACTTTTCCCCTAAAAGAAAGCCAGCCTCTCTCTCTCTCTCTCTCTCTCTCTCTCTCTCTCTCTCTCTCCGCGTGAAGTCACAATAATCAACAGATATCACAAGTTTAACATACGACTAGAATTTGAGAAATATCTAGAAGTGTTCGTGAACTATCGGTGATAAGATTAGTGTGAAAATAGTAGGATAAAGCGTCTTCTAAGTTAGTTTATCAAAGTGTAATACTATAAATCAGAACAAGATGGCAGTAAGTTCCAACTGCGGGAAGAGGTGGCGTAATTTGGCGTGTTTAGCAAATTCGCAATACGATGAGGTAGCAGGAAGGGAACTGGCATTTCTCATCTATGAAATCAGCAACAGTCCTAACCAAAAAGATACAAAAGCATTCATAGATATATTAGAAGGATATAATCCTTCAAACTGGAACAAATCTAATGAAAACATCTTGAAAATAATTGAAGAAGTTCCAAATAAAATCCAAGTGGTCAAGAGACTCATAAAGAAAATATACATAAACCAACATATTCCGACAAAGAAAATGAATAAGGTGAATCTTGTGAACATCCTAATTGATGCATTAGGAAAAAGAATGCCAAAAGCATGCAAACTGTGTAAGGTTTGGTATAGCATAGTCAATCCACAAAACCTAATCAGAAAATGTGCTGCATGCAACATTCCGACCCATCCACAGTGTGCTGAGGTAATACAAGATTTGAGAAAAGATACAAGAATTTTTTGTTCAACATGTCTATCATGGATAGACAATGTTATTAAATCAAGATTGAATGTACAAATAGTTGAGGATGAAGAAGAAGAGAAGAGGAGAAGAAGAAGAAAAAGAAGAAGAGGAAAACGGAAGAGAAGTAAACAAAAATGAAATGACAGAAAAAATAAGGAAAACAAAGAACAAGATAAAAGTATGGATGCAGAGATACTCATTGATACTACATATGAGGCAATAAAGCAGCATACCTACGAAGAAATAAATTACGATATGACAACAGAAAAGCAAATCCCGAAGAGGCTCTACCCAGATCTATACAATGACGGGAAAGAGGAAAAATAGACAAGAAAGACAAAATCTGCAACCTTTTGAAAAGAGGGAATTGCAGATTTGGAGAAAGATGTTACTACAAACATCCTAAGATATGTCAAAACTATGAAATATATGGTAAATGTGCATACTTAGATGGATATGGGGATGATTGCAGAGATCTGCATCCAAAAATATGTAAAAACCTAAAAGAAGGAAAAGGATGTAAGTTCGACAAAAAATGCAAATATATGCACCCTGTAGCCATGAATCATAATCAAATAAATAACCAACCAAGTAATAAAATCCAAAATAAGAAAGAAACAAATAAAGAGAGAAATCAAGAATATCAGGTAAAAGAGAAAAGCAAACCACCAATAAGATATGCAGAGGTGTCAGCAAAAAATATCAAAGCATCAGCTCCGAAATTCTACTCAAGAGATAATAACTGTATTTATTATGCAAGAGGATATTGCAGAAACGGAGAAAATTGCAGATTCAGACACAAAATTAATAATTATGATGAAGGAAGATCAAATATTATGGAAAAGTTGGATTTTTTAATGTCAGAATTTCTGGAAATGAAAAAAAGAACAACATACCAGAACAGGAAAGAGACATGGGAAAATCCTTATTATTACCAGTATTAAATGAAGGAGAAAACACGCAAACCATCATAGTGATGAATGCGCAGGGTTTAGTTACGAGTAACTCAAAAAGAAAAATAGAGTACTTAGAAGAACTAACCCAAAATGAAAAGAAAATAGATATAATGAATATAAGTGAAACCTGGTATTCCAAGAGACTGGGAATGATGATCAAATAAAAGGGTTCCAAACTTATAGATCAGATAGAAAAAATAGGAATCAAGGGGGAACCGCAATATATGGGAAAGACAAAAAACAAGGAAAAATATATGAGAAATATAGTAACTCAGAATGTGAACTAATAGCGGTAGAATTTGAATCTGAAAAATTGATGAACATAGAATATATAGACCCCCTAATACTAAAGAGTTTGACTTAATAATTGAAAAATTGGATGATATATGTAGAAATCACAAGGACTGGACTATTCTCCTATCTGGTGACTTCAACTTTCCTTTCGTAGAATAAGGAAAGAACGAATAGGAGATTGTGGTTGTACTTATACATATAAAAAAGAGAGTAATAGTAGTGCAGAAGATAAGAGGCAATTTGAAAAGCTATTAGATATGCTACTAGAATACAAACATTCAACAAATAAATCACCTGCCAACAAGAAAGGAAAATACTTTAGACCTAGTATTTGTGAACGAGATGAATTATGTTAAAGAAATAATAGTTTATAATGTGAGTATTTCAGACCATAATGTCATAGAATTAACAGTTCATTCCAAAGCAAGTGAAAATAGAGATAAGCAAGAAATGAAAAAGTGGGAAGGATATGGAAAATACAACTTCTACAGTAAAAATATAAAATGGTCAGAAATTAATGAAGAATTAAACAAAGATTGGATAACATTTTCGTTAAGTGATGAACAAAGGGTAAATACGGAGATATTATATAAATATTGGAGAAAATAGTGGAAAAATATATACCGAAGAAGAAAAGTAAACATCATTCATGCATACCAAGAGACAGAAGGATCTTGTTCCAGAAAATCAGAAAGTGGAAAAAAGGTCTTGCAAAAGAAAAAAATGCATGGAAAGTTATAGAACTAAAAAGTAAGATAGAAAATGCAGAACAAAAGATTATACAATCAAAAGAAAATGAAAAACGGGACTTGGAAGAAAAAACCCTATTAAATATCAAGCAAAACCCCAAACTATTATACTCATATGCGAAGAAGATGAATAAAAGAAGAATAGAAATAGGCCCTCTGAGAATTGAAGGGAGATTAACGAATGAAAAAAAGGAAATTTGCAACATACTGGCAGACGATATAAGAGAGAATTCACCCCTAGAATAGATAAATGAGATAATGATTATAGAAGTAAGGGATGAAAATAGTGAATATTTAGCTGACATAGATATTAATGAAGCCGATATTGTGCAGGCTATTAATGAAATTAAAAATGGAGCTGCTGCAGGGCCAGATGGAATTCCTGCTATTTTGTTAAAGAAAGTAGTTCATTC
This sequence comes from Macrobrachium nipponense, assembly GCF_015104395.2. NCBI lineage: Eukaryota > Metazoa > Arthropoda > Malacostraca > Decapoda > Palaemonidae > Macrobrachium > Macrobrachium nipponense. The sequence goes on from NC_087209.1 coordinate 48,974,661, forward strand.
TATCGCAAAGCCACTTGCAATATTATTAAGACAAAGTGTAGATACAGGCAAGATATATGATGAGCACAAATTAGCATATATTACCCCTACTTTCAAAAGTGGATCAAGACTAGAGGCAAGTAATTATAGGCCTGTGAGTCTAACATCACATATTATGAAAGTGTATGAAAGGGTAATGAAGAAAAATATTATGAAACATTTAATAAAAAATAATTTGTTTAATAAAGGACAACATGGTTTCGTACCCGGAAAAAGTACACAAACCCAACTGTTAGTCCACCGTGAGAACATATTCAAAAATATGAAAAGCGGAAATGAAACAGATGTGGTTTATTTAGACTTTGCAAAAGCTTTTGATAAAGTAGACCATAATATATTAGCGAAGAAAATTAGAAAACACAATATCGTGGATAAAATAGGAAAATGGTTAAAAGAATTTTTACACAACAGAAAAACAGATAGTTATTGCAAACGACGAGAAATCGGATGAAGCCAAGGTAATATCCGGTGTGCCGCAAGGTACGGTGTTAGCTGCAATACTGTTTGTTATTATGATTGAAGACATAGACAATAATGTTAAAGATTCGGTAGTGAGTAGTTTCGCAGATGACACAAGAATAAGTAGAGAAATTACTTGTGATGAAGATAGGAACGCTCTACAAAGAGACCTTAACAAAGTATATGATTGGGCAGAGGTAAATAGGATGGTATTTAACTCTGATAAATTTGAATCAATAAATTATGGAGACAGAGAAAGAAAGCTATATGCATATAAGGGACCTAATAATGAGACCATCACAAATAAGGAAGCAGTTAAAGACCTTGGTGTGATGATGAATAGGAACATGTTATGCAATGATCAAATAGCAACTCTGTTGGCAAAATGTAAAGCAAAAATGGGAATGTTGTTACGGCACTTCAAAACAAGAAAAGCTGAACACATGATTATCCTTTATAAAACATATGTTCGTAGTCCACTTGAATATTGCAATATGATATGGTACCCACACTATCAAAAGGATATTGCACAAATAGAGAGTGTACAAAAGGTCCTTTACAGCTAGAATAGAAGAAGTTAAGGACCTAGACTACTGGGAAAGACTACAATTCTTAAAATTATATAGTCTAGAAAGGAGAAGAGAACGCTACATGATAATTCAGGCATGGAAACAGATAGAAGGAATAGCAGAAAATATCATGGAACTAAAAATATCAGAAAGAGCAAGCAGAGGTAGATTAATAGTGCCCAAAACTATACCAGGAAAAATAAGGAAAGCACACAGGACATTAATCCACTACGCACCAGCATCGATAATGCAGCGTCTATTCAATGCGTTGCCAGCTCATCTGAGGAATATATCAGGAGTGAGCGTAGATGTGTTTAAGAATAAGCTCGACAAATATCTAAACTGCATCCCAGACCATCCAAGATTGGAAGATGCAAAATATACCGGAAGATGTACTAGCAACTCTCTGGTAGACATTAGAGGTGCCTCACACTGAGGGACCTGGGGCAACCCGAACAAGATGTAAGGTCTGTAAGGTAAGGTCTTCTTAGAACATCTTCTGAAAAGCCCATTTACAAGAGAGAGAGTAGAGACTCTTCCAGCAGAACCATCCTACAAGCTATTTCGTCCCAAGTTGGCGGAAGATGGTCCCCCTAGGCGTTTCACGATTCTTCTGTTGACAATTTGGCTCAAGCTGGTGCGGAATGGCTGTCGAAGATCATAGCTGTGTCAGGGTCCTGCTCGGTCGTAGTGTCGTTGCCTTGTAGGTTTGACTACGTTTTTCAATTCTCCCAGATTCTTTCAGAGAACTGAGGCCTTTTCAGTTTGATTTCCCTTTTATTTATTCATTTATTTTGGTTGGCATAGCTCACTCCTTTGAAGAAGCTAAAACGTTTAGCACCAAGATTCTTTCAGAGGAGGGCGAGGCCTTTTTGAGTTTTTCCCCCGTTTATTTCTTTATCTATTTATCATGCATTTATGATTTATTTATTTGCATCGAAAACTTCTTTGAGGAGGTTAAAACTTTTATGGAATTTTTAAAAAGATCTCTTTGTGCATTTTTGATAAAAGGCTCCTGGCCACACGAACCCTTTCATCCTAATTGATTTAAAAGTAAATAACAATTGGCTTTTTCCTGTTTTTCCACTTTTGAGAAAATTACTCTACCCTTTGCCCCTTAGAGCGATGGGTAGTGCTGTCAGTGCACCTCACATGGTAAACCGTAGGCATTACTTAAGGCTCTTTGCAGAGTTACTTACCTACTAGGCCCCTAGCTGCAACTCCTGTCCTTTCCTTAACTTCACCTCCGTTTATATTCTCTTTCAAGTAACTTACGTTCCTCAAATCTCAACGATTGTTTCAGCATTATTTTCAACGTGTGTGTATGTGTGTATTTTCTCTAAGGGCATCTTCAACAGCAACTAAAACGTACAGTCTCTTAAACAAAACACACACACATTACTGAATATGATTCTGTAAGGTCTATCCACACTATGAAAACAAAAATATCAATACAACAACAGCTCAATTTCATAGAATCAGCCGAGTATCGTCACTCAGCCATGCTAATATTATTCATCGCACTGAATATTCATCTAGGCCAAGGGAGTTTGGTATCTGGGAAGTCTAATTACGATGAATAAATTCAGTGCTCATCTTACGAAACTAAAGTTTACCAGAAATGGTAATGAGTCACACAAAGTGGAGACATGTTTTT
>NC_087209.1:48979884-48997384 GCF_015104395.2 Macrobrachium nipponense
AACTAGGAATGAAATTGTGTATCAAATTAACCTCTACTTCATGCTGGAAAAACAATCGATGATAATGTAATTAAAAATGATATAAATAACATAAATAAGACTAGAAAATATATTTCTTCATGAAAAAAAACCCAAAGAAGAAGATTTCCCTTCCTCTCGCAATGGCACTCAAGCTAGAAATATTGGAACTGTTATTGCCTTTTGTGATTAAATTTTCTGCCTTTGCTATTCCGACTCTCTCCTTCTCTCTCTTTCTCTCTTTCCTTTATTGCATGTCGCAATTACGGTAAAATTTTCTTCGGAAAAATGGAAAGGTCTTAGCGCAGAAAAAAAAAACTAACATTATCGGCTTAAGGAATGTAGTTTCTATTTTTGTATTAATTCTGTGTCGTTTTTCAGGAATTTGAATGATTTTTTAATAAGGAAAGTAGTTTCTATTTTTGTATTAATTCTGCGTCGTTTTTCTAGAATTTGGAATGATTTCTTATTAAGGAATGTAGTTTCCATTTTTGTATTAATTCTGTGTCGTTTTTCTAGAATTTGAACGATTTCTTAATAAGGAATGTAGTTTCTATTTTTGTATTAATTCTGAGTCTTTTTCTAGAATTTGAATGATTTCTTAATAAGGAATGTAGTTTCCATTTTTGTATTAATTCTGCGTCGTTTTTCTAGAATTTGAACGATTTCTTATTAAGAAATGTAGTTTCCATTTTTGTATAAATTCTGTGTCGTTTTTCTAGAATTTGAACGATTTCTTATTAAGAAATGTAGTTTCTATTTTTGTATAAATTCTGTGTCGTTTTTCTAGAATTTGAATGATTTCTTATTAAGAAATGTAGTTTCTATTTTTGTATTAATTCTGTGTCGTTTTTCTAGAATTTGAATGATTTCTTATTAAGGAATGTAGTTTCTATTTTTGTATAAATTCTGTGTCGTTTTTCTAGAATTTGGAATTATTTCTTATTAAGGAATGTAGTTTCCATTTTTTTATAAATTCTGTGTCGTTTTTCTAGAATTCGAACGATTTCTTAATAGGGAATGTAGATTCCATTATTGTATATTAATTCTGCGTCGTTTCTCTAGAATTTGAATGATTTCTTAATAAGGAATGTAGTTTCCATTTTTGTATAAATTCTGTGTCGTTTATCTAGAATTTGAATGATTTCTTAATAAGGAATGTAGTTTCCATTTTTGTAATAATTCTGCGTCGTTTTTCTAGAATTTGGAATGATTTCTTATTAAGGAATGTAGTTTCCATTTTTGTATAAATTCTGCGTCGTTTTTCTAGAATTTGGAATGATTTCTTATTAAGGAATGTAGTTTCCATTTTTGTATTAATTCTGTGTCGTTTTTATGGAATTTGGAATGATTTTTTACCCAATGGGTATGAATCACATATTATTATTATCATTATTATTATTATTATTATTATTATTATTATTATTATTATTATTATTATTATTATTATTATTATGATTATTATTATTATTATTATTATTATTATATTATTATTATTATTATTGTTATTATTATTTTGGTCTATCAGAGCATCAAATTCGACTGGGTGGTTTTTATAGTGTGGGGTTCTAGGTTGCATCCTGCCTCCTTCGGAATCCATCACTTTTCTCACTATGTCCACTGTTTCTCGTAGCACACTCTTCTGCATGATCCCTGGAGCTACTTCATCATCTAGTTTTTCCAGGTTCCTTTTCAGGGATCTTGGGATAGTGCCTAGTGCTTCCCTGATTACGGGTATTACAATTTCCACTGGCAAATTCCATATTCTTCTTATTTCTATTTTCAGATCTTGATACTTATTAATTTTATCTCTTTCTTTCATATGTACTCTGGTGCCCAATGGTGTTGCGATATCATTATTATTATTATTATTATTATTATTATTATTATTATTATTATTATTATTATTATTATTATTATTATTATTATTATTATTATTATTATTATTATTATTATTATTTTACTTTAAGAACTCAAGTTTTATTATCTTGCTGTTATTAAGTATGCAGTTTTCATACTTTGTTTATTTCAGCAATTTTATCAGCCTTAATAACAATAAAAATTAAATTCTATATCATAAATGAAATGGGCCTTCATCCCATAGAAAGCCCACGTTTAGCTATTAAGAAATAACACACTTCAAATCAGTACTCGAGAGAAGTAAACTCAATGCCCTTCCCACATTACTTTAATAACGAAGAGAATATCTCTCTCTATCCAAGTCCTCGTTGACGCCAACGTCAAAGAGAACCCTTGAATAAACGTCAATGTTATTCTTCTCTTCAAATAAATGTATGATAGTCGTTGCGAGCGATTCCCCCTAAACACAGAACATTACGTAGCGAATAAATTGGGCTTTTGAATAACACAATGCATTAGTCAGAGTAAGGGGACGGGGATGGGGGAAAGGTAGGGGTTAGAGAGGTTTATCTCGTCCCGAATAGCTCGTCAATCGTGCTATCTAACGGCCAATTAAAGTTTCAGCCAGCCGTGAGGGATAGGTTTATCCCTAGATTCGCTTGTTGACACTAAACCTCTTCTGTTAAATTGCCTGCGTGGTGAAGGCCTGGTTTAATGGTAAAAAGGTCAGGTTTATTCGTAAAAGGATAGGTTTATTAGTTAACGGCCTGGTTTATTCGTGGGTTTATTAGTTAAAGGCCTAGTTTATTTGTGGGTTTATTTGTTAAAGGCCTGGTTTATTCGAGGTTTATAAGTTAAAGGCCTGGTTTATTCGGGGGTTTATCAGTTAAATGCCTCGTTTATTCGTAGGTTTATTCGTTGAAGGCCTGTTGGATTTTTTTTTCATATAGTCATGTTTATATATTAAAAGTCAGGTTTATTCGTTGAAAAAAATACTAGGATTATTCGTAAAAGGTCTGGTTTATTCGTAAAATTGTTTGGTTTATTCGTAAAAAAGTTCTGGTTTACTCGTAAAATGACAAGTTTATTAGTTTCAAGCCTGGTTTTATGGGTTTATTAGTTAATGGCCTGGTTTATTCGTTAAAGGCCTGTCGGTTTTTCTCTCATAAAGTCAGGTTTCTATATAAAAAGTGAGGTTTATTCGTAGAGAATTGCCAGGCTTATTCGTAAAAAGTCTGGTTTATTCGTTAAAGGCCTGGTTTATTCGTAAAAAAGGATTTGTTTTATCCGTGAAGAGTGTGGTTTATACGTTAAAAGGGTGGTTTAAACATAAAAATCCAGGTTTCTATATATAAAAAAGTCCGGTTTATTCGTTAAAGGCCTGCTTTATTTTCATAAAAGGTCGGGTTTCTGTATAAAAAGTCAATTTTCTGTATAAAAACAGGTTTATTCGTAAAATGTCAGGTTTATTCGTAAAATGTCAGGTTTATTCGTAATTAGGACAGGTTTATTCGTAAAAGGGGGGGTTTATTCGTAAAATGTCAGGTTTATTCGTAAAAGGGTGGGCTTATTCGTAAAATGTCAGGTTTATTCGTAAATAGCACAGGTTTATTCGTAAAAAGGTCAGGTTTATTTATTATAAAAAAAAAGTCAGACTTATTCGCCAAAGCTTTGGTTTATTCGTGGCAAGGCTTTACCCATTACAGGTCAGGTTTATTCTTTAGAGGCTATTTATAAGTAAAAGATCAGGCTAATCGTAGAATATCTAGTTCTATTCGTAAAAGGCCTGTTCTGTTCGTAAAAGGTCAGTTTTATTCGTCAAACCAGACCTTTAACGAATAAACACAACCTTTTACGAATAGATCAGGCCTTTTATTCGTAAAAGTCATAGTTTATTGGTAAAAGGTCTGGTTAATTCGTGGAACCTGTTTGTTGCATGTTAGGTTTATATATTGTGTAAAATGTAGGAATAAAGTGTAGATATATTTTCTGTCGATATAATCCTGACTTATTTATTTATTCATTTATTTATTTATTTTGTTATTCAGTACCAGAATGAGAGAGCGTTTCTTTCAAATATTTAATTCTGTACAAAATTATGTAAATGTGCATGTTTGTATGTAAATATGTATGTATATATTAATATATTTATCAATTAATATAATGTATTTGTAATAATAATAATAATAATAATAATAATAATAATAATAATAATAATAATAATAATAATAATAATAATAATAATAATAGTTCCTACACAGTACACAAATCATCAAAAATCTCGAAGCCAAGGGATAAAAAAAACCGCGAAAATTAACGAGTTAAATTCTTTATTTATTGACATCTTAATATATAACATACAAATATTTTATATCGTTTTATATCATTTTATATCAACACTGGTTATTTTTTATTCTTTTTTCATTTTGTAGAAATATGATCCGAAGTCAGCCTAGATTATTATGTAAACCTTTCACCTCACAAAGAAATCGGAAGGAGAGAAACTCTGACACCGAAAACTAGTTCTTCTCAAAGACGATCCACTGAAGTTCGAAAAGTTCGAAAAAACACTGTATGTGGTACTCGAAACGGATCGTCGATTCGGATCGTCGATCCGGATCGTACTCGAGACGGATCTTCGAATCTGGATCGTCGAGTCTGGATCCTTTAATATTAGAGATGCGTAAAATGATTCAACAGATTCTCGTCTCTCGTTCCCACTGGATTCTCGAGTCAGACCGTAATGAAATCTTACTCAAGAAAAAGAATAAGAATTTATTAAGGAATATATATATATATATATATATATTATATATATATATATATATACATATATATATATATATAATATATATATATATATATATATATGATATATATATATAATGTAATATATATATATATATATAGTTTTATTATAATATATGTATACATATGTATATATATATATATATATATATATATATATAATATATATATATATATATACTATATATATATATACTATATAGAGGCTCAGTTAAATAAATATATAGGAGCTTCAGAAGGTGTCCATGACGTCGTCCATGACGTCGTCTTCGTCAACTGGTTTTTTAGTCATTCCATCTTCTCTCTACTTATGGACGGTTGGTGTTTGGGGTTGTTCTCTCTCTCTTTACCTTTGTTTGTTTTTACTTTGATTTTTAATTTTTAAGACCATTTTAATATTTGTGAGTTCTTTTATCATTGAATGTTATTTATGTGTCTCTTTGCTCTTTTACAGACTGATGATGCACAGATGTTTTATGTGCGAAACGTTTCGTTGTAAATAAACCTGATTCCTTTTAATCGTTGTATCATGGACACCTTCTGAAGCTCCTATATATACTATATATATATATATATATATATATATATATATATATATATATATATATATAGTATATATATACATATATATATATATATATATATATAATATATATATATATATATATATATATATATATATATATATATATGTGTGTGTGTGTGTGTGTGTGTGTGCGTGTGTGTGTGTGTGTGTGTGTGTGGTGTATGTGTTTGTATGATGGCCAATTCTAACATATTGCTTTTGTTATCTGTATATCAGTTATAAAGTAATTTCATCATAGAAACAATCCTTACAGAACTCTTTAGAAATTATTAACAATTGAAATAAGCTATTTGGACCTTATCGATCTCAATTTAAACGTTGCTCGCTAAATGTAAATTACAAAATGTAAAACTCGAGATGCAAATTACAAAATGAAAATTAAAAAATGTAAATTACAAAATGCAAAATGCAAAATAAAAATGTAAATATGTAAATAGATGACAAAATGTCAATAATTGTGAAATTCAAATTGCAAAATGTCAATACAAAATGCAAATTACAAAATGTTAATACAAAAAGCAAATTACAAAATGTACGTTTTTACGTACGTTACAAAATGTAAATTATAAAATGAAAATTACAAAATGCAACTTACAAAATGTAAATTACAAAATATAGCTTAAAAATATAAATGACAAAGTGCAGGTAATAAAATGCAAGCTTCAAAATGCAAGTTACAAATTCCAAATTACAAAATACAATTTTTTGAAAAGAACGAGTAAAAAAAATAATTTTGTATCCCTCTTTGTAACTTGGCAACTCCCCAAAAAACTAGACAGGAATCTATCACAAAACAAAGAGAGAAGGAGGTATCGAGAAATAATTTTAGAAAATTTTCTTTATTTTTCCCACCTGTCTAATTATCTATCATTCATTCATTTTCAACCTCTCATCCGATCCACTATCCATACACTCTTTCTCCTAAATTGCTGACATAAATTATATTTTTACTTCGTTATGAACTTTCTATTTTGACTGAAAGACGTATCATCGTTAATATACAACAGGAAGTACGTAAATATTCGTTTTTTAACAATATCATTTTCATTTCACAGTTCGAGATACACGAATGAATTTAGGAGGGAGGCTCTCCCTCGTCGGCTACACTGACTTGATTTTTAACCGAGCGTGAAGTATTTGAACACCTATATACTAAAGTACTGTACCTGTTTAACTGTACACCATAGAAATGATCTCAATTACAAAATATATTATCTATGTACATATTAACCCCCTCACCCACTTAGTCGTATTTTATTCATCAGTACAAAGAGTTGCCACAAAGACAAATTGTGAGCAATTTACACCTAACATTTTTTTTTTCTTTTTTCTTTTTTTATTTTATGGTTAACGATCGTTTTTAATCCGCCAGTGTCTTCAGAGGCTGCACTGTAGGGAAAAGCCCTTGTCTTTTCAGTTTAGAGGATTTGGTTGTCTCCAAGGTCATGTCCAACATAATGATTCGTCAATTTTGTAAATATCTCATCGATTATGAAGGGGATTTCTACATTAGTTTATCGCCTGCTTCTGTTTATCACCAAGCATAATACCATGAGTTTTTTTTTTATATTTTCTATTTTATGTTTTGTACATTGACACTATAGCTGTAGTTTCCCCATTTCCAGAAGTTTTTTCACCCATAACATTTTTAGAGTTTTTTTTTTTCACCATTATCTCTATAAAAACTCTCATTTCCCCTTTCTCAGACAAGGATTTTTTGCCAATACCACAAAAACTCATTTTACCCTTTTTCAAGAGTTTCTTTTTTTTATTTTGCCAATTCCACCAAACAATACTTCTTTTATCACCTTTTCAGGCAAGGTTTTTCCACAATACTACAAAAATCTCCTATTTAACGTTTTTTCTGAGTTTTTTTTTTTTTCCAGTAACACTTACTAATGTTTATTTTCCCTTTTCAAACAGGTTTTTTTTAAACAAAAAAGCAACACAAATCCATATCTCCCTTTTTTCAGAGTTTTTTTTTTTTTCACCAGCAGCACAAAAAAAGGCATTTACCCTTTTTTCAGCGATTTTGTCACAAATACCACAAAAAAAACTCCATTTTACATTTACCAAGAATTGTTTTCCTACAAAACCAGTTAACAACAACGGCCCCTATTCCCCCTTTCCAGACAAAGTTTGTATTCCCACTAAATGTAAAAGACAGCCAAGCGGGCGGTTTTAGGAAGATACCATTGTCACTCACTCTCGGGTCACGAAGGGTCACGTGGACATTCCCTTGAACCAACTGGTCAAGCGAAGCAACAAGACACAGGCGGATATGACACTCGCTGAGGAGGCCTTACACGTATCTGTCGAATTATTCGGCACTGTGGCTGGGGGCGCCGTGTTGGTCCCTCGCTGCATCGCTGCTGGGTGCTCGCCTGAACAAACAAAAACAAAAAATGAATAAGTAAATGAATAAACAGAAAATGAAGAAATTAATGTGTATAATCTTTGGTTCCCTTCAGGAAATATGTGTGGTTACTGGAGGCTGAAAAGTGATGCTATTAGATAGAATGAGATATTGACGTTATTTAATAACTAATTCATGGAATTAAATCTATGGTGAGTACTGGATTTCGAGCAAAGCTTTTCTGTATAGGTTTATATGTATATATATATATATATATATATATATATATATATATATATATATATATATACTATATATGTGTGTGTGTGTGTGTGTGTGTGTGTGTGTATGTATGTATTTACACTTACATATACATACACACACACACACACACATATATATATATATATATATATATATATATATATATATATATATATATAGATATAGATATATATATATATATATATATATATATATATATATATATATATATATATATATATATATATATGCATATACATACATTCTTACCATTCCCCATTCTCAGGGAGTAGCATTCCATGACATCATGGCTAATCATCTGTTCTACTTAAAGCATGGAATTATTCACCATTACTATGCCACTCGTTCAGAGCTAATATCCTCACTCACCGATCAGAACATGAAGCATGACGGATGCTGGGTTCAAGGATGCTGGGGCGCAGGTATAGTTGCCAGAGTCCTTTAAGGATACCATAGGAATTGTTAAGGATCCTATGGAGGTGTCTGGGTGAACACGGCTCACTGTTAGTAGACGTCCCGTGTTTCCGCTGATGACGCGTCTCTCGTCCTGTTTTGGGGTAGACGAATTGCTGATGAAATCACATAAAAATGTAAACATGGTTAAAAGTTAGATTAGCATTCTGTATTATTCCTATATGAAGACCAGCTCTGTAGGAGGGTAAAATCACAAATAAATGCGAAACGGTTAACATAGGATACTATATTATTTTCAAAATGACATGCCCTGCTGGGCGGCAGTGCCATCTGTGTGCCTCACGCCCTGTACTGTAGGCATTACTTCATAATTCTTTGCAGCGTCCTTTCCGTATGCCCCTAACTGCAACCTCTTTCATTCCTATTACTGTACCTCGGTTCATATAATCGTTCTTCCATTTTACTTTGATCAACTCTCTCCTATAGCAGATTCACATCACCCGTGCATTTGATTTCTAGGCCAGTCCCTTACAACATTCCTGATTGGCTGTTGATAAGCCAATCACAGGGCTGGAAACTCTCAATCTCTCTCGAGACTTCACATAGGTAGGATGCGTGTTCTACCTCTCCTGAGGGATACTTTTGAAAGACGTATCCCTCAGGAGATGTGGAACATAGATCCTACCTATGCTAACTATCTCGAGAGACTGAGAGTTTCCAGCCCTGGGATTGGCTAATCAGGAGCGTCGTAAAGGGCCGACCTAGACATCAAATGCACGGTTGATGTGAATCTACTATAGTAGTTGTTTCATATCGCGACCCACTTTCTTTCGTGGACCTCTATTATTACCTTCGTTTTCCCTCCGACGGTTTCTAGCTTAATTCTCGGCTTTTGGAACTGAAAAGTTTTTCTCCTGTTGCACCTTTAAAACATTTTATTCTCAATTTCCCTTCCAACGCTCCTTGACCTCGTCGTAGGTCCTAACGCTTGGCATTTTGGCCTGAATCCCATTGTCTAATTCCTATGAGGACTGGAAGAGGAAAGCCATTTGAATCCTACCTAAAATGATAGACTGGAAAACCTAAATGGGACCCTCTTTCAGAGAGCACTCTGGAATCTGTCCGATTCCGCTTGCACCCATAGTTAATTGTGGATTTGTCTCTCTACATCAAGACTCATACTATGAATATTTATTTTAATTATCAAAGGTTTGCTAAACATCACCTACAGACAACAGAGGCAAAGCACTAGGCACTGCAATTACCCATAATGCTCTTCAGCCAAGAGACCAGTCACACACCAGCGGGAGGTGGCATGGTTCCTTTTTGCATCATCACAAAACATGAAAATGGGCCAGTCCAGTTCTACTTGTCCAACTAAATATGATAAAACGTTTTCTTTAGGCTCTCTTGCACAAAACAACAAACTTGGGTGTCTACAGTTTATTTTGCCCATACATTATATGTGTAACTGACATGGCTTCTCCATTGGTCACTTTGATACAGAAAATAAGACAGACAGAAACTCACGTGGTACCAGAAGATGTAGTTTGGCTCCTCCAGAGCATCTGTGATGACACACTTAATGGTGACAGTTGAACCGCTGTTCACATAGACGTCTGACTCCCCCGCGATCGAAACCTGTGGGGCTGTTTGTGGGATTATTATTATTATTATTATTATTATTATTATTATTATTATTATTATTCAGAAGGTGAACCCTATTCATAAGGAACAATCCTACCAAAGGGGCCATTGATTTGAAATACAAGCTTCCAAAGAATATAATGTTCATTAGGAAGAAGTTAGAGGATGTGAAGGGAAAAGTTTATTATTATTATTATTATTATTATTATTATTATTATTATTATTATTATTATTATTATTATTATTATCATTATTATTATTATTATTATTATTATTATTATTATTATTATTATTATTATTATTATTATTATTATTCAGAAGATGAACCCTATTCATATGGAACAATCCCACCAAAGGGGCTATTGATTTGAAATACAAGCTTCCAAAGAATATGGTGTTCATTAGGGAGAAGTTTTGCGTTTTAGAATTGTCATGCAATGTCAGAATTAGTTTTTCTGAGGGTTCCTGTGCGCATAACATGACCATTATCTTAAAGTAACATTAGTATGGCCTACTTGAATATTCATAAATGCCGACACATATCTTTTTAACTTCTAAGGAAGGTGTGAACTTAGGTCACCTTTATTGTTAATAAACCTGTATTTTTTTTTCACCTCTCGTTGATTATCCAATGTTCTCATTCAAATTAATGAATTTCTAGATGATGTTTAAATTTTATTGTAGCTTGAACTACCTAACAAATAAGTTTACAAAATATATTGTCACTCCAGATAGTTTTTTCTAATTTTCGAAGATATAAGTTCTGGGACAACAACTGCCCCAGCAATTTGAATTTCGGCTTTCGAAATTAAGATATTTTTGAAAATTAGATATAGATTTTTTTTAGTTGCTTGAAGAAGAAGAAGAAGAAGAAGGAGAAGAAGACGAGGAAAATAATAAAGCAAGAGGAACAAGATCAAGAAGAAGAAGAAGAAGAAGAAGAAGAAGAAGAAGAAGAAGAAGAAGAAGAAGAAGTGACAGATTAACAACAATAAACAATAGCTTACTTATGACGGAAAGCTGCACGAAGTGACTCATCTTGGGCTCTGTAGACACCTGACACTCGTACTTGCCAGCGTCCCTGAGTTGCACGAACCTCACCTGGAGGGTCCAGGTCTGCGTGGAGGCATCGTACCAGGCGTTGAACCTCTCGTCGGCGATGAAGGTGTACCTGTCCACCGTCAGGATGTGAGAGTCTCGGTTCCTTATCCACGAGACCTGGAAGAAGAAGAAAGGATATTATTATTATTATTAATATTCAGAAGATGAACCCTATTCATATGGAATAAGCCCACCCAGGGGCCACTGACTTGAGAATCAAGTTTCCAAAGAATATGATGGTGCGCGTTAGAAAGAATTAACAGAAATTAATGAGGAATACAGAAAGAAATCAGTTTCCCAGACATAAACAGAAAGCAAAGACCTCGAGACATGACTGAGAGCAAAGACTGTGGATAGTAGAGAGAATCTTGAAAGAAAGACTATAGGAATATTTTTAGTCTTAAACAGAAAGCAAAGGCCTCAGGTAAATGGCTGACAGCAAAGTCTATGAACAGGTGAGAGAATCTTGGAAGAGAGAAAGACTATTAGGAAAGTTTCACAGACTCAAACAGAAAGAAAAGATCTCATGCAAAGGATTGACAGCAAAGGCTAGGGATAAGAGAGAGAATCTTGGAAGAAGGAAAGACCATTGGCATGTTACCCATACTTAAAAAGAAAGCAAATACCTCAAGCAAAATGATTGATAGCAAAGACTACAGACATGAGAGGGAATCTTGAAAGAAAGAAAGACCATTAGGGATGATTCCCTGACTTAGAAAGAAAGCCAAAGACCTCAAGTGAAATGATTGATAGCAAAGGCTACAGACATGAGAGGGAAACTTGAAAGACTTATACAAGAGGAACGTCAATTGGTAAACAAAAAGAAGTAGTACTTACAGACTTATTCCCAAGGTTCTTGATCCTGCAGGGGAGGAAGGCGTTTGCTCCCAACTGAGCAGTGACGTTCGTAGGGGACGTCGGGTGGAAGTGGGGTCCCGGGAAGGCCCTCCTCTTGTCCCTGGCTCCTTCTCCTCCTCCTCCTCCAAAGGCCCTTGGGAATGGGAACTCCTCCTCGACTGGAAAGCAAGGAGAGAAACAAATAGAGTTTCATAAGAGTGATGTCATTGGATATATTTTTTTTTCTTTTTAACCGTACTTAAGGAGGTGGAGCTGGGAGTGGCCTCCTTTGCTTTTGCTTGGACTTGATTGCATTCCTTAGACGATTCTCTCTCTCTCTCTCTCTCTCTCTCTCTCTCTCTCTCTCTCTCTCTCTCTCTCTCTCTCTCTCTCTCTCTTTCCGGATCTTTTGTTATTCGGCAATAAGCATACCCAGTGGAATTAAATATTCACAGCGACCAGTGGTGCTCTCTCTCTCTCTCTCTCTCTCTCTCTCTCTCTCTCTCTCTCTCTCTCTCTCTCTCTCTCTCTCTCTCTCTCTCGATCTTTTGCTACTGAACAGTAAGTACACCTAGTGGGATTGAATCTTCAAAACAACCCTGTGTGGTTTCCAATACTTTTTATGCGTCTTATCTATTGAACTTTTGACAAATCTAATTTCAACTTTTCTTTTACTAATACAAAGAAAACACATTCATACTCGAACAAGATCTGTAAAACTACTTTAATTTTGAACTCTAATTTTTTTAACATTCTCATTTCAACAACTTTTCTTTCGCTGGTACGAAGAAAATAAATTTATATTCGCAAAAGATCTTAAACACTACTTTCATTTTAAAAAAAATTAGTCACTGAATTGGATTTTCAGACATTCTAATTTCATCTTTTCTTTTAATGGTACAAAGTAAAATATTTTTTAGTATTCGGAAAATAACTAAAAATCTACTTCATCTCAAAAAATGGTAATTGTTGTTACTGACTATTTTCAGCTTCTCTTTCACTGATGCACAAAACAGAACACATTTGATATTCTAACAAGAACTAGAAAAAACTACTTTCAATTAACAAAAAAAAAACAGGTTGTCACTGATCCGACACACACACATGCCTGCTTTTGCCAACCAATGCCATGCATGTCAGAGAGAGAGAGAGAGAGAGAGAGAGAGAGAGAGAGAGGGGGGGGGAGGGGGGGGATGGGGGAGAGGCTTACAAATTTAGGAGGAATTTCCAATACGCCCTTTCCCTCAGTTACAAAACTTCGCCTTTTCTGTTGAGGTCTTGATCGACCTCCAATACCTGCTCTAAAGGATTCTAATAATGAAGAGAACCTGTAATGGGGATGGGAGGAGAGAGAGAGAGAGAGAGAGAGAGAGAGAGAGGGTGGGGGGGGGGGGGGGGGGGGGGGGGGGGGGGGGTGGGGGAGTCAGTTGGGAGAGGTTGCTAGAGAACATGCAATTACCGGAGAGTTCAATTTCACTCTCCATCTATTTTTTTCTTAACCTGATTTATTTTCCCAGGAAAGAGTGCAAGAGTGAAAAGAAATTATCTAAGTCGTTTCAATTTTCCTCTATACTTCATTTTTTTTGGGGGGGTGGAGGTGGGTGGTGGGGTAGGGGGATCTTTTCACTCTCTCAAAAGAGGATATCTGTCCTTGCTCAGTTTCTCTCCAGATGTCAATATCTGTTAAGATACCTGTAGGATTTTCTTGCTGACAATTAAGATATCTGTAGCATAAGTGTAAGTTTGGAATAAACTCTCTCTCTCTCTCTCTCTCTCTCTCTCTCTCTCTCTCTCTCTCTCTCTCTCTCTCTCTCTCAGCAAATAAAAACGAAATAGCACGTTCGCTCACGTAAGTAGATACAAACTTCATCCATTAGCTAGGAAGTAATTTAAGTAATTGGCATTCATAAGGTTCCTCTATCTCTTTTTCTCACGCACATATACTCCCCACTCTCTCTCTCTCTCCTCTCTCTCCTCTCTCTCTCTCTCTCTCTCTCTCTCTCTCTTCCCTGCACGAATACATACATATGAGAATTATGACCCGTAATGAAGTAACTTCTGAAAGTCTCTCTCTCCTCTCTCTCTCTCTCTCTCTCTCTTACCTGTAATCACCGGAGCCTTCGCGTTCGTAGCCGTGACCAAGAGTGCCAGTAGAAACACCAGCACTAGTTTGGACCAGGCCTTCGGTCGCATCTTCTTGGGAAGCCCTCCGAGGGGGTGGGCGGGTCGTTGGTGTGGGGGTGGGGTTGAGGGGGGGGGAGAGTGAGCGAGGGCGTGGGCGGCGTCCTAACCCCCCACTACCGGTACCGGGTTCATCATGATGTCGTGTGGGTGCGAGCGTGGATCTTCTCACAAGGATCCTTTCTTCGATGCCATGGGCTCCAGATGAATTGGTGGTGGAAGAGAGACTCTCTCTCTCTCTCCTCTTCTTCTCTCTCTCTCTCTCTCTCTCTCTCTCTCTCTCTCTTTTCCTTTATGTCACTTTTGGGTCACCTTAAGGTGTCCTCGGCTAATTCCAGTTGGAGGAACACCACTTATTTTCACTTCCTTGCTTTTTTTAATTTTTTGTTTTTACTATTTTCCTAGTTATATCGTTATTTTTTTTTCGTTTCCAATTGTTAGCGAATTTACCTTTATTCTTGTCTATTTTATTTATTTTACAGTTTCTTATTGCTTTCTTATTACACTTCTTGTCTATTTATTTTTTTCTACACTTTCGCTTACATGAAAATCAAGCAAGAATATTTCCACTCTTTATCTATCTTTCCCGCAAGTCCATCATTATCCCTTTCATTCTCTTTCGTATGTCGTTTCTCCTTTGTTTCTCTTATTCTTATTCTGCACTAATTATTGTGTTCTTTTCCACGCGAGTTAATGTCAACGTATATTCTATTTTTCATTCAGTGATGGTAATGCAAATACCATTATGGTTCGCTGTGAAGTTCTGTTTTCATTTTTCACACCTGGAAAAGCACAGGGTCATAATAAAAAAAGGTGAAAATAATTACTGGATGAAGACAAAAGAAAGGAAAACAATCGTACATCAGTTTTATAGATTAAACCTTTTATTCAAATTTTCGAATCAATGTATAAAAATGGACAACAGCATTCAATGAAGTAAAAAAAAAAGGAAAACTTTTGAGAGGAAATAAAACATGCATTTTTAGATAAAATCTTTTCACATTTTTGAATTATCTGTCAGAGAAAAAAAAAACATTAAATATAAAACTAGAAAGGTTTAATAACTGAATTTGCATACGGAGTTCAAACAGATGCAGTGGAGAGTGAACAGTTAATTTTTCATTACATTTATCGAGGAAAAATGAATATTAGCTTTCGTATAATTACGTTGCAGAAGAAGGTATGATAAACTATGGAAATCACCAGATTGCTACGATATTTACAATGACATAAATAGGTTGTATTAATATGCAAAATTACTATTATCATTCAGAAGATGAACCTTATTCATAATTAACTAGACAGCCACTGGGACCATTGACTTGAATTTTAAGCTTCCAAAGAATATTATGGTGTTCATTAGATGGAAGGCAGTAAAAGATAAAAACATATAGATACAATTCATTTATATAATTTTGGATTTTTTTTCATCACATAATCTTTTAATGGTTTTCATATTTTCTAATTTTGTTTTCATGAACAAGAAAAAAATTTGGGAAGATTTTTTCAAATAGATAGATAATATCTCTCTCTCTCTCTCTCTCTCTCTCTCTCTCTCTCTCTCTCTCTCTCTCTCCCTTTCGCTTTATTAAGGTGTGAACTAACCGAAGGAGAGAGAGAGAGAGAGAGAGAGAGAGAGAGAGAGAGAATCTAAGGGCACATAGCAGGCGACGTTCATGAGAGAGAGAGAGAGAGAGAGAGAGAGAGAGAGAGAGAAGAATCTAAAAATCTAAGGGCACATACCATAAGACCCACAGGAGAAAGAGAGAGAGAGAGAGAGAGAGAAGAGAACGAAAGAAGAGAGGGACGGAAAGCTTTGGGGAATACCTAAGAAACCTTCAGCACCAGACCAATTGTTCCATTAAGAGAGAGAGAGAGAGAGAGAGATAGAGAGAATCTAAGGGCACGCACCATAAGACCTTCAGGGGTAAAAGGGCAAATGAGGAGCAGGAGAAGAGACCCTTGGCATTTCCCGAGAGGCTGAAGAGCCAGAGAGATTGAAGGGGCCAAGGCAACTGGTTCCTTTGTCTTCCTCGGGGCGGGAGGAAGAAGAAGAAAAAGAAGAAGAAGAATGGACTGAAGGGCACCGGAGAAGGAGGACTCTGAATGGCCCTCAGTGAGGTAAGAGGTACTGGACCTCTGCTCTATGTATTCGTCGGGCCAGGCTGTAGAGGGAGCTCGTTTTCTCTAGCCCTCTTGATTCCCGTTTTCTATGAGCATTTTTTGGTGCTCAAGGATGGGTGATGGTGAATTGGTGCTTTTAAATTCTTAAGTTCTAGGTGTTATTCTACTTGCAAAAGGAAATTGGAATTCTGGCTCTAATTATAAAATCTCCTTGAGTAAACAGTCTTCACGATTTCATATTATTATTATTATTATTATCATTATTATTATTATTATTATTATTATTATTATTATTATTATTATTATTATTCAGAAGCTGAGCCCTCTTCGTGTGGGAACGTTGAGTTAAAATTCAAACTCCCGAAGAATATGATGTACATTGAGTTCATTAGAAAGAATTAACAGAGGGTAATGGGAAAGACGGAAAGAATAGATCACCTATTAAAACAGGTAAAAATAACTGAATTAGCAAAATAATAAATAACCAGAAAAAGATATAAATAAATGGTTAAATTACAGGGAGAATTGTCTTAGGGTAGTACGTACGCATCGTATTTTCTCCAGTTGGTCGACATCCTCAGGGGATGCAAATTATTCAGAATGATTTAAATTGCTCAGAAGGTTTCGCGACTTTGAACAAGCAGACCCTTTAGCTGAATGATTACACAGAGAAGCTCGGACATTTATGTTACTGTTACACTTTTTAAGTAAAACAAATGAAAAAAAATGCGCCCAAGTTTCTTGGTGGTGGTGGACTGTCCTATATCGTTAAAAGACGCATGCATATGGCTAACTTTAACCTTAAATAAAATAAACACTCCTCAGGTTAGAGGACTGCAATTTGGTATGTTTGATGAATGGGAGATGGAAGATCAACATGACAATTTGCAGCCCTCTAGCATCAGTAGTTTTCAAGATCTGAGGGTGGACAGAAAAAGTGCGGACGCACAGACAAATAGCCATGTCATTAGTTTTCTTTTACAGAAAACCAACAAGAATCACTACTCTTTACCAGTTGACAATTGACACACTATAACACCTGGACTTTTTGTTTTTAACTGCGGAAGACAAAAGGAAACATGTCACATACGATCTAATTGTCATATGTAAGTTGATTAATTTGTTATTGCATTTTTTTCATTATTGATAAGTGATCTCTTCTTTTTGTATTTCCCATTACCTTCAGTCACTTCTCTCTAATGAACACAATTTTCTTTGGAAGCTTGAGGTTCAAGTCAATGGCCCCTGTGGTGGGGTTGTTGCATATGAATAGGGTTCATCTT
>NC_087209.1:49002384-49004884 GCF_015104395.2 Macrobrachium nipponense
TTTTTTTTATGATTTCAGGCGAATTAAAGTATAGATGGTGAATTTTCTTGGATTAAATAGGGCTCTATACAAACACCTAGATGAGTTGTTATAATTCTAAGGAGGTTTGTAGATATTTAACATTTAATTTAATTCATTTTTATTCCTTATAGATAATAGATTGCTTTAGCCTTGCCAGAAGTTAACTGCTTCTGAAATATACCTATTTCTTGTGTATTTTTAAAAAAAATATTTAGGGTAAAATCATTTACCAAATAAAGACAAGTACATTTTGGAGACTAACACTTTGGTAAGGCTAAAAAAATAAGTTTACATAAGAAATTTAAAATTGATAAGAAAGAATTTTCTTGTGCATTTTTTAAAATAAATATTGGAGGTAAAATCATTTACCGAATAATGACAAATGCATTTTAGAGACTAACACTCTTGTAAGGCTAAAAATTAGGTTTACAGACTAAATTTAAAATGAATAAAAAAATAATTTTGAAAAATCTATAAACATTCTAAATATTATACCTTAGAATGAAAACTCATTTCAATTTCATCCAGATGTCCGTATATAGTCCAAATTTGAAACAAAGTCGTCGACTATTCTTTAATTCATTTGAAACTATATAAAGGATTAAAAATTAATTTCCATTAAATTACTACAAAGTAAGAGCATCATATGAATATCTAGTCACTGACTTACGAATGCGATAAACTAATAGAATATATTTCACATCAACTGATATTGACGATAAATAAAATTAAGACGCGCGTCAAGAAATATGATCCTCCTCTCTCTCTCTCTCTCTCTCTCTCTCTCTCTCTCTCTCTCTCTCTCTCTCTCTCTCTCAACCCGACGTCTGTCATACATTAAATTCTAAATGCAGTTGGTCCCTCGATCTCGCTTGAATATTTTATGCTCTCGCTTGAAGGTGCGCTTTCTCTCTACATATAAAACAAGGAAAAAGAAAAATGCCCCATAATGCCGTATGAGCCATGAAACTATAACCACGGCCCGGTGGCGGGCTGTCCTTTAGAGTTCCCACACGTACGATCGTGACTAAGTTTCACCTTAAAGAAAATAAAAACTACTAAAGCTAGAGAGCTGTAATGTGGTGCGTTTGATGATGGGACGGTGGATGATCGACATAACAATTTGCAGCCCTCTTGCCACGTTAGTTCTTAAGATCTGAGGGCGGAGAGACAAGTAGCCGTCTCAATAGTTTTCTTCTACAGAAAACTAAAAACATAAAACATACAAAATAAAGATTGTCAGGCAATGCCTGAGGCTGAGGGAATTGATGATGTCAAGTTCGAAGGTCTGATCATTGTGTCAACAGAGGGTGCTTTACAATAGAGAATGGAATAATAATAATAATAATAATAATAATAATAATAATAATAATAATAATAATAATAATAATCTTACTATAATGGGCACGAAACTTGGCAGGGTTATAGTGGAGACCCATAACATAATTTGTAATGAGGTTTCATCCTACCTCCCCCACCCGCTCCCTCAGGTGGGGGTGAGAAGAGATTCCCTGAAACGGAGCTGGTTCTACCCGTGAAACGGGGCTGGTTATGACCGTAGACTTAGTTACTTTACGAATTTATCATACCTAATTTCTGTATACATAATAATAATAATAATAATAATAATAATAATAATAATAATAATAATAATAATAATAATAATAATAATAATATGCTAGATAAACATTTTAGCCGTAGAGCAGAACTGAGCAACCTGTCCTTGAAACTTATGCATGAGATTAATTCTATCCCGCACCCCCCTAGGCCCCTCTGTTATTATCCTGGGTATCAGATGTTGCAAGACTCGGCTTAAGTTGCAAATAAAACATTGCAATGTTCCCAGCGCAGTCAGTCAGCCGCCATTTGATGAAATGTACAGGGACGGGATGTGTTGGGAATTCACTTGTTGTGTATCCAAATCCCACGTCTGGCTGAATTTATATGCTGGTAAATTATGGTGGTGCACAAGTGGTTTCAACAGAGAAATTGTTTATGTACACATTTATATATATATATATATATATATATATATATATATATATATATATATATATATATGTGTGTGTGTGTGTGTGTGTTCGCCAGTTTTAGGAAAACTGAGAAATCCGTGATAGGGAAAATAGAGAAGACTATACAAAGCTGATGCAGCAATCCTTTCTGATAAGACTTATTTGCATACACACGCACACACACACACACACACACACACATGTATATATATATATATATATAATATATATATATATATATATATATATGCATTCTCCACGTTTAAACACATTTTTCCAATCCGTTTAGACAACCGTTCCTGATTTTTCCAGGCATGAAAAGAATTCTTTGCCTCAGGCCCCCCAAAAAAACTATTCCTTTGATGGAATTCCTAGTTGTCTTTTTTTTTTATTTATTCATTTTTTAAACTTTTTTTTAACCTTCTTTTGGAATGTATGGCAGTTTCAGCTTCAGAATGGCTGACATT
>NC_087209.1:49007384-49014884 GCF_015104395.2 Macrobrachium nipponense
ATATATATATATATAGATATATATATATATATATATAATATATATAAGTCAATTCATACAAACAATGAATGTGGCATATTTAATAAAATCATATTTTTTTCTCAAAAAAGATGTTCATGGATCAAGCCATAAAAAGAATGAACCTGGCATTTATAAGACAGAAAATTTTATTTTTCACAAAAGATGTTCAAGGATAAATTAAAAAAGGATAGAAGTGACATTTATAAGGCAAGAATTGTATGTTTTTTATATAAAAGATTCTCATGGATAAACTCATAAAAAGAATGAAAGTGGTATACATAGGAAAATATATTAAAAAAATATGTTAATGGATAAACTCATAAGGATAATAGAAGCGGCATATATGTAAGTATGTAAGACAAAAAAATAATATTTTTCTTTATAAAAGATGCTCATGGATAAACTCATAACAAGAATAGAAGTTGGGTATATAATAAAAGAAGTATTAATATATTTTAAAAACAAAATGTCATAAGAAATATTGTTGTGTAAAAAAAATTCAGGAAAGTTTCCATAAAAAAACTCATGAAAAGAATTTTTTCAGAAGTAGGAAACTCGCCAAGATTTAAAAAAATGAAAGAAGTCATAAAAAGAATGTGATGTCGAAGTAGGAAGCCCACCAACAAGAGAGAGAGAGAGAGAGAGAGAGAGAGAGAGAGAGAGAGAGAGAGAGAGAGAGAGAGAGAGAGAATAGCTTTCAAAGAGGCTTCATACCAACTCCTCTCACCGGACTATGAAATAATTCCGTGGAAACACCCAGGGCTTTTCCTCTTTTGAAAGCCGCCAGTCGTCATTCCATCCTCTTCAGGGGAGGATTTCCCCCCTCAACCCCAGCCCCCCATTCCGCTATTCCTTTTGCATACTCTTTCAAATACTCCTTCTCCTCCCACCACCCTCCTCCTTCTCTTCCTCCTCCTCCTCCTCCTCCTCCCCCTCCCTTCCCATAGGAACCACCCCCAGGACTCCCAATCATTTCCTCCAAGGCGAAAGTTCATATTCCGGAATATTGGTTTTGCCACGTCTATCTAAGGCCGAAGTTGGGTCCCTTCAGAGGTCTTCCTCGCAACTGTGATTTGTGACCCTAATAGCAATCCCACGTCAGGAGGAAAACTGGGCCTTCAGCCTGCGTCGATTTACTGTTTCATCACTCTTCTTTAAGCTTTTTTTTATTTACTTTCTTTATTTTATTTTATTTTTTACTCTTTCACTTCGAAATTTTAGATTTTGGTTCCCGAGAAAGGGTGCAGTTTTGCATTCGTGTATGTAGCGTGGATTCTGGATCTTCTTTAGATTTATTTTACTAATTCCAAATTCTTGTAAATTCAGGCTCCCGAGAAGGTGAGCATTTTTTTGCCTTCATCAGAACTTGAAGCTTCCTGTGGACTTGTCGTTCGGGGTGCAAAGTCTAAGTATGCTTTTTTTTTTTTTTTTTTTAACTCTCATTCCGAAATTCTGAGAAACTTTTCGGTCTTATGAAGTACCTACAATCTTGATTATTAAAATCTCGCTATGCATTCGTACATGAGGGGTGAAATCTTGGTTCTTCTTCAACTATTTTTATCGTAATTTTTCAATCTTTCATATGGCATTCATGGACCTAGAATCTGAATTCAAAGCTCCCTATAGAACGGGAGTATTTCTGAATGAAACTTCCACCTTTATATCAGAAATGAAAATAAGAAGCTGTACATTAAAGAAAGGATTCTTTCGCGTCGTCGTGAATTTCTTATAAAAGCAGACCAGAAATGAATATAGATACAGTATAACAATGGAAGAAAATAGTCTTCTGCTTTGGCACAAATCTCTGAAACTTCTGTTTTAGCGAGAGCCTCTGAAATGAGGTAAAGGACATGATTCGATGAAATTGCTTAATAATCAGTGATATATATATATATATATATATATATATATATATATATATATATTATATATATATATATATATATATATATATATAGAGAGAGATAGAGAGAGAGAGAGAGAGAGTGAGAGAGAGAGAGAGAGAGAGAGAGAGAGAGAGAGAGAGAGAGAGAGAGAGAGAGTACTGGTAATCTTCTTAGGCACGAAGATATGGTAATTCAGTTGTATTCCACATAGGAGAATGAAAATGGTTTATTACAGAAAATATATGTTTTATATATATATATATATATATATATATATGTATAAGATAATGTTTTTTTATATACTATATATATATATATATATATATATATATATATATATATATATATATATATATAGTATATAAAAAAACATTATCTTTGTATATATCTCCAAAACTTCACCAACGACAGACGTAACTGACTTGGCACTGCGCGCAATTATCTCGTTAATTGGAGATGAGGGGAGAAAGAAGCAAACAAGTAAACAAAGGCGTGTCATCGCTCTTTGGTGGGACCCTACGTCCTCCCCCCTCATCCCTCCCCCCCCCCTCTCTCTCTCTCTCTCGCTCTCTCTCTCTCTCTCTCTCTCTTCTCTCTTTAAAGAAAGTAGTTCATTCTATCGCAAAGCCACTTGCAATATTATTAAGACAAAGTGTAGATACAGGCAAGATTTATGATGAGCACAAAAAATTAGCATATATTACCCCTACTTTCAAAAGTGGATCAAGACTAGAGGCAAGTATTATAGGCCTGTGAGTCTAACATCACATATAATGAAAGTGTATGAAAGGGTAATGAAGAAAAATATTATGAAACATTTAATAAAAAATAATTTGTTTAATAAAGGACAACATGGTTTTCGTACCCGGAAAAAAGACACAAAACCCAACTGTTAGTCCACCGTGAGAACATATTCAAAAATATGAAAAGCGGAAATGAAACAGATGTGGTTTATTTATTTAGACTTTGCAAAAGCTTTTGATAAAGTAGACCATAATATATTAGCGAAGAAAATTAGAAAACACAATATCGTGGATAAAGTTAGGAAGATGGTTAAAAGAATTTTTACACAACAGAAAACAGATAGTTATTGCAAACGACGAGAAATCGGATGAAGTCAAGGTTAATATCCGGTGTGCCGCAAGGTACGGTGTTAGCTGCAATACTGTTTGTTATTATGATTGAAGACATAGACAATAATGTTAAGGATTCGGTAGTGAGTAGTTTCGCAGATGACACAAGAATAAGTAGAGAAATACTTGTGATGAAGATAGGAACGCTCTACAAAGAGACCTTAACAAAGTATATGATTGGGCAGAGGTAAAATAGGATGGTATTTGAACTCTGATAAATTTGAATCAATAAATTATGGAGACAGAGAAAGAAAGCTATATGCATATAAGGGACCTAATAATGAGACCATCACAAATAAGGAAACAGTTAAAGACCTTGGTGTGATGATGAATAGGAAACATGTTATGCAATGATCAAATAGCAACTCTGTGGCAAAATGTAAAGCAAAAATGGGAATGTTGTTACGGCACTTCAAAACAAGAAAAGCTGAACACATGATTATGCTTTATAAAACATATGTTCGTAGTCCACTTGAATATTGCAATATGATATGGTACCACAACTATCAAAAGGATATTGCACAAATAGAGTGTTACAAAGGTCCTTTACAGCTAGAATAGAAGAAGTTAAGGACCTAGACTACTGGGAAAGACTACAATTCTTAAAATTATATAGTCTGGAAAGGAGAAGAGAACGCTACATGATAATTCAGGCATGGAAACAGATAGAAGAATAGCAGAAAATATCATGGAACTAAAAATATCAGAAAGAGCAAGCAGAGGTAGATTAATAGTGCCCAAAAACTATACCAGGAAAAATAAGGAAAGCACACAGGACATTAATCCACTACGCACCAGCATCGATAATGCAGCGTCTATTCAATGCGTTGCCAGCTCATCTGAGGAATATATCAGGAGTGAGCGTAGATGTGTTTAAGAATAAGCTCGACAAATATCTAAACTGCATCCCAGACCATCCAAGATTGGAAGATGCAAAATATACCGGAAGATGTACTAGCAACTCTCTGGTAGACATTAGAGGTGCCTCACACTGAGGGACCTGGGGCAACCCGAACAAGATGTAAGGTCTGTAAGGTAAGGTCTCATCCGTTAATTATCTCACCAGCGTCCTCACCGTCCGGAGCGGAGCGGGAACTAATTGCATGTGTCCTTAGGGGGAGCGATTAATCAAATAGTATTTCCAGTCATCTCGAGGAGCAGCGCATAGCGCATTCCTTCGCTGACGGCGATACGATATCTTTTATTCGGGCCTTTATGAGACGCGTCCGTGAGAGGCGAAGCTTAATTGGGCAGATCTGTATTCTCTCTCTCTCTCTCTCTCTCTCTCTCTCTCTCCATTATGAATGGAGTGAAAGAATTGAATCTGTGTTTTGACTTTGGCTGACTTTGTTTATCTCTCTCTCTCTCCTCTCTCTCTCTTTGTCATTGCTCCTTTCTCATTGCTCCTTTCTCATTGTTCCTTTTCCTTTCTCTCTATTTCTCTTTCTCTCTCTGCCATTGCTTCTTTCTCATTGTCCCTCTCTCTCTGTCTCTGTCTCTGTCTCTCTCTCTCTCTCTCTCTCTCTCTCTCTCTCTCACCCACCAACAAGAAAGGATAATACTTTAGACTTAGTATTTGTGAATGAGGTGAATTATGTTAAAGAAATAATAGTATATAGTACGAGTATTTTATACCATAATATCATAGAAATAACATTCCATTCCAAAGCAAGTGAAAACAGAGATAAGCAAGAGATTAAAAAGTGGGAAGGATATGGAAGATTCGATTTATATAGTAAGAATATAAAATGGTCAGAAATAAATGAAGAATTAAACAAAGATTGGGAAAACATATTCGTAAGTGATGATATACAGGTAAACAAAGGTATATTATATAAAATATTAGAGGAAATAGTGGATAAGTATATACCGAAGAAGAAAAGTAAACATCAGTCATGCATACCAAGAGACAGAAGGATCTTGTTCCAGAAAATCAGAAAATGGAAAAAAGGTCTTGCAAAAGAAAAGAATGCATGGAAAGTGATCGAACTAAAAAGTAAGATAGAAAATGCAGAACAAAAGATTATACAATCAAAACAAAATGAAAAACGGGGCTTGGAAGAAAGGACCCTAGAAAATATAAAGTAAAACCACAAACTATTGTACTCATATGCGAATAAGATGAATAAAAGAAGAGTAGAAATAGGTCCTCTAAGAAATGAAGGGAGATTAACGAATGAAAAAAAAGGAAATATGCAACATATTAGCAGAAAGATATGAGAGAATTCACCCTTAGAATTGATAATGAAGATAAGAGATGAAAATAGTGAATATTTATCGGACATAGATATTAATGAATCCGATATTGTGCAGGCTATTAATGAAATTAAAAATGGAACAGCAGCTGAACCATATGGTGTCCCAGCCATTTTGTTAAAGAAAGTAGTCCATTCTATTGCAAAGCCACTCGCAATATTATTAATAGAAATTGTAGATACAGGCAAGATTTATGATGAGCACAAATTAGCATATATTACCCCGACTTTCAAAAGTGGATCAAAACTAGATGCAAGTAATTATAGGCCTGTGAGTCTAACATAACATTATGAAAGTGTATGAAAGGATAATGAAGAAAAATATTATGAAATATTTAATAATAAATTTGTTTAATATAGAACTACATGGTTTTTTACCCGGAAAAAGTACACAAACCCAACTGTTAGTCCACCGTGAGAACATATATAAAAATATGATAAACGGAAAAGAAACAGATGTGGTTTACCTAGACTTTGCAAAAGCTTTTGATAAGGTAGACTATAATTTATTAGAGAAGAAAATTAGAAAATATAATATAGTGGACAAAGTAGGAAGATGGATAAAAGAATTTGTACAGAAGAGAAAACAATTAGTGATTGCAAACGATGAGAAATTGGATGAAGGTAAGGTAATATCAGGTGTGCCACAAGGTACGGTGTTAGCTGCATTACTGTTTGTTATTATGATTGCAGACATAGACAGTAATGTTAAGGACTCGGTAGTGAGTAGTTTCGCCGATGACACAAGAATAAGTAGAGAAATTACTTGTGATGAAGATAGGAACTCGCTACAAAGAGACCTAAACAAAATATATGAATGGGCAGAGGTAAATAGTATGGTATTTAACTGATAAATTTGAATCAATAAATTATGGAGATAAAGAAGGAATGCTATATGCATATAGGGGACCTAATAATGAAACAATCACAAATAAGGAAGCAGTTAAAGACCTTGGTGTGATGTAGAATAGGAACATGTTATGCAATGATCAAATAGCAATTCTGTTGGCAAAATGTAAAGCAAAAATGGGAATGGTGTTACGGCACTTCAAAACAAGAAAAGCCGACACATGATTATGCTTTATAAAACATATTTACGTAATCCACTTGAATATTGCAATATGATATGGTACCCACACTATCAAAAAGCTAGAATAGACGAAGTTAAGGACCTTGACTACTGGGAAAGACTACAATCCTTAAAATTATATAGTCTAGAAAGGAGAAGAGAACGCTACATGATAATTCAGGCATGGAAACAGATAGAAGGAATAGCAGAAAACATCATGGAGCTAAAAATATCAGAAAGAGCAAGCAGAGGTAGATTAATAGTGCCCAAAACTATATCAGGAAAACTAAGGAAACCACACAGGACATTAATCCACTACGAACCAGCATCGACAATGCAGCGTCTATTCAATGCGTTGCCAGCTCATCTAAGGAACATATCAGGAGTGAGCGTAGATGTGTTTAAGAATAAGCTCGACAAATATCTAAGCTACATCCCAGACCATCCAAGATTGGAAAATGCAAAATATACCGGAAGATGCATTAGCAATTCTCTGGTAGTCATTAGAGGTGCCTCACACTGAGGGACCTGGGGAAACTCGACCTAGCTGTAAGGTCTGTAAGGTCCGTAAGGTCTATCTCTGTCTGTCTGTCTGTCTGTCTGTCTGTCTCTCTCTCTCTCTCTCTCTCTCTGCCATTGTTCCTTTCTTATTGTTCCTCTCTCTCTCTCTCTCTGTTATTGCTCCTTTCTTATTGTCTCTCTCTCTCTCTCTCTCTCTCTCTCTCTCTCTCTCTCTCTTTCTCTCACGGCTTTGAATGGACGAGGTTCGAGGACCTATCGTTACCCATGGCTTGCGATCGAGTCCCGATGCTGAAAGAGAATTCATATCCATTCTTTCGGGTACATAAACGTCGGAACTCGAACCATAACAGCCAGCAGTTGAGTACGACAAAGGGGCGTAGATTTCTTTATTTGGGTCTCTTTTGGGATCGTTTTGTCTGTCCGTCTGCACTTTTTCTGT
This sequence comes from Macrobrachium nipponense, assembly GCF_015104395.2. Classification (NCBI taxonomy): domain Eukaryota; kingdom Metazoa; phylum Arthropoda; class Malacostraca; order Decapoda; family Palaemonidae; genus Macrobrachium; species Macrobrachium nipponense. The sequence continues at coordinate 49,014,710 of NC_087209.1, forward strand.
CCACCCTCGGGTCTTCAAAACGATTGAGGCTAGAGGGCTGTAAATTGGTATGTTGATCATCCACCCTCCAATCATCAAACATACTAAATTGCAGCCCTGTAGCGTCAGTAGTTTTTATTTCATTTAAGGTTAGAATTAGTTATGCCAACAGCACAAGCTATCACCGTGCCGTGGC
>NC_087209.1:49017384-49039884 GCF_015104395.2 Macrobrachium nipponense
AAACGATGCCTGTTGGTGCAAAATTAAACAAAGTATCTGAAATTTACACGAAAAAAATATCTTTTGTTGCAAAATTAAACAAAGTATCAGAAATTCACCCCCCCCCCAAAAAAAAATTTTTTTTTTTTTGCAAAATTAAAGAAACTATCTGAAATTCACACGAAAATATAAAAAAAATATCTTTTGTTGCAAAATTAAAGAAAGTATCTGAAATTCACACTAAAGTGAAAATAAAATAAGCTTTAGCTGCAAAATCAGACAAAAAATTGAAAATAAAAAGAAAGTCTAAAAAAAGGCCTGTTTTTTCAAAATTACACAAAGCGTATGAAATTAAAACGTACGTAATTCTAAATAAACAATGCCTGTTTATGCAAAATTAGGCAAAATATTTGAAAATAAAAAGAAAGTCTAAAAACCATAGACCTGTTTGTGCAAAATTACACAAAGTATTTGAAATTATAATCCTTGTCTTTCTAAATAAACAGTGCTTGTTAGTGCAAAATTAGACTAAGTAAAATTAACGATTATAGAACATAATTTCCCAACAAAATAATATTATATGAATTTTCTATGACCTTAGGAAACCCTTAGGGGAGAAAAAGAGTATATATTGAGTAGTATGCTAGTTCATCATTTTATCTTATTCTTATTATTATTATTATTATTATTATTATTATTATTATTATTATTATTATTATTATTATTATTATTATTATTATGCTCGACTAGGCGGATTCATAGTGTGGGGTTCCTAGTTGTATCCTGCCTCCTTAGGCGTCCATCACTTTTCTTACTATGTCAGCTGCTTTTAGTAACACGCTTTTCTGCATGAGTCCTGGAGCTACTTCGGCATCTAGTTTTTCCAGGTTCATTTCCTGGGATCTTGGGATCGTGCCTAGTTTCCTGTGATTATGGGTACAATTCCCACTGGCATACCCCACATCCATCTTATTTCTATTTTCAGGTCTGGACACTTATCAATTTTTCTTCTTTCTTTCTCATCTACTCTTGCGTCCCATGGTATTATTATTATTATTATTATTATTATTATTATTATTATTATTATTATTATTATTATTATTATTATTATTATTATTATATTAATTTTATTATTATTATTATATTTCATTATATTATTATTATTCAGTAAACGTTGGTGAGTGTATTTCAAAATAGGACTACATGTAAACACATCGATGAATTGTTCTAATTCTCAGGAAGTTTGTAGATGGTCAACACTTTAATTAAATTTAAACTCCTTATTGAAAATAGATTTCTTCAGCCTAGCCAGACGTTAACTGACTCTAAAATGTACCCTTTTTAATTTGTTTAAATATTCAAGGTAAAACCATTTACCAGAGAATGATAAACACTTCTTAGACGCAATAAAACTCATGCAAGGCTAAAAAATCAGTTTTACTTAAAAAATTTAAAATTGATAAAAAATCTATATAGTTTCCTCCAAGATTTGTAACTTGGTGTGAAAACACCAAATGCATTTCACTTTCTTCCTGGTGTCTGTATATAGTCGCATAAGACAAACTCATCGGCAATCCTTTCATTCGTCTAAAATCATATAAAAGAATTTCATTGAAGATTTATTTTCGTAAACGTACAAGAAAACAACATAACCATATGAATATCTAGTTATACGATCACAAGTAACACGTGAAGATTGTATATCAAGAGCCAGCAGGAAAAATAAAAAGCAGCAGTACCTAGCGCTTTCGTGTATTCTTGATACACCTCATCAGGGTACAATATATATTGTACCCTGATGAGGTGTATCAAGAATACACGAAAGCGCTAGGTACTGCTGCTTTTCATTTTTCCTGCTGGCTCTTGATATGAATATCTAGATAAAATCATGGATAATCATCAGTCACGAACGTCTATTGAGGCAGAAACGTTTAATGTATGGATGGACGAAGTTAATTGCTTAAACGTTTGGTCTTCGCGAAATACGTATTTGGTAGTGAGAAGGTGGGAATGGAAGAGACATGGGCTCTATCAGCACCCGTGGAGCAGGGTGTAGGGCCAGCAGCCGCATCCAAGAAAATGTTTATATATATAATATTATAATATATATATATATATATATATATATATATATATATATATATATATATATATATATATATATATATTCTATATATGTATAATTATATATATACATACATATATATATATATATATATACATACATACATACATACATACATACATATTAACAATAAAATATTGAATCATCATTACATCAATACAAAATCATATGAGGATGGAGAAATCATACAAATAAGAAGACTTCTAACAGAGACTCCATCGAACATGAAACTGAACATTATTTTGATAACAAATTCAACAGATAAAGTTTCACATGATTGAACACCATGTAATAAAACGTTTATACAAATATATATTATATATGTATATACTTATACGCGACTTTTTGAGAAAAAATACACAAATCTGAAACAAAAATACAAAATAAAAAGTAAATGTCGGTAAGAATACGTAAAGCCATATAATCTGTGTTTTTGATTAGCAATATATAACAATATCCCGATAGCAATAAAAAAAAATATAAAATTATAAATATATCGCCAAAATTAAAATACCTTTTAAATAACAAAATGAATAAATAAGACATCTCAAGTTGAAACTTGAATCGACTGGAATATAAAATATCTAATTACTGTTATGGAATGAAAGCGTATTTCATTATCATTTTATTGTGTTATTTTGTTTTGTTTTTGTAATAAAGTATGAGGTAATTCTCTTAGTAGGTGTTACTGTCGAAAAAAATTAATGCGAAGACTATGAAGCAAGCAAGCAAGCAAACATTTATCAATAATGATAATAATAATAATAATAATAATAATAATTTTGTTAGAGTAATGGCAGTAAAAGCTTACAAATAATGAGAAATGAATTGACGAAGCTCAGACGAAGTTCAGGGGGATAGAGAGAGAGGGAAGGATAATAATAATAATAATAATAATAATAATAATAATAATAATAATAATAATAATAATAATAATAATAATAATAATAATAATAATTTTGGTAAAATAATGACAGTGGAATCTTACGCATAATGAGATATGAATTGACGATGTTGAGAGAGAGAGAGAGAGAGATAGAGCAGTTAAAGTAGAAATCAAATCTTAATCGTAAAAAAGAGCATATTTAGTACCTTGAGAGAGAGAGAGAGAGAGTTTTTTATGTAGAGAGAGAGGAGAGAGAGAGACGAGACGAGAGAGAGAGAGAGAGAGAGAGAGAGAGAGCAGTTCAAGTAGAAATTCAAATCTTAATCGTAAAAAAGAGCCTATTTAGTACCTTGAGAGAGAGAGAGAGAGAGAGAGAGAGAGAGAGAGAGAGAGAGAGAGAGAGAGAGAGAGAGAGAGAGAGAGACAGAGAGAAAGAGAGAGAGAGAGAGATTTTAATCTAACTTATGAACATACAATATGATTGTCAAAACATGATTGCTAACTATATGTCAAAATTAATGAAAAAAAAAAATCGACGTAATTTGACGAAACGTTGAAATATGACCAACGGTTAGTCTTGTTTACCTGTCAAGGTCTCTCAGCCTAGTCAGAACGTTTACTCTTCAGACACGTTTATCACATTATCATTATTTATCTCCACATGATTTTACGATTCCTCCTGATTTCTTGAAATTCCACAATGATTCGTTGTTTTTTTCCACTTTTCTTCGTTATATGTGCTTTTCTTTCAGTATGTTGTAGGAACAAGGAATGTGTAAGCTTGCAAAAAATAAAATAAAATAAAGGAATTTATACCACGGCTATAAGAGTATATAAGGACGGAGTTATGTCCTTGAATTTTAAGTGACATTGAGCTAATAGAAAAATTAGTATTCTAGGTAATAATTTGCACAACAAAAATTGATTCTGCGTATAGGTTCATTTTGCTTCTCACTCTTCACAAATGAAAATGCCAAGAATGTCTCATTTAAACTGGCTGAAGTTCATAGAACAAACTTTAAAATAAATAACAATCAGAGTTTAAATTTTCACATTTTACAAGTTCAAGAAGCGTTTGTCTATACAATAACATATTTTTTTCTTTCTGTGTATTTTGAAATCACAAAACGTCCAAAACAAACAAAGCGAGGTCTCACACACAACCAAACTGCTCGATCAGAGATAGAGACGGGGGGAAGGCTCAGACACTGACTGACTTGACATGCACACACGTACAACTTACTCGGTCGACTGTTATCGCCACACTGACACTGACCGCGATCCCTACTACTAGCTTAGCTAGCTGGGTGCCAGGCTGGCTGGATGGCTCGCTCTCCTTCTCCCGCTCCTGGAAAGTTGTAGTTGCCAAAAGGCAGCGGGAGCAGCGAGCGATCGCCCGGGATATCGTACCTCGAGCAGAAAGATTCTCGTATCTTAACCCAAACGCGCCCGTCTCTTGAGCCAAACGTATCACTTTCCGGCCTTTTCCTCACGATATGCTGTCCAATATGGTATTTTAAATTGGCATTTGCGTAAAGTAGGATTAATTTTCCCCCGTAAACCGAGACTAAACGATGCCAGCTCGCTTCCAGAAACGGCGGTTGTCGTCGGTATCAGCAGAAGCGATGACTACCGGCTTGGCTATCGTACCTCTGCAAAGCAAAACTCTCGTATCCCGAACCAGAAGTAGTATCACTTCCCGAACTATTGTCATCGATCTTCTGTCCATGTCATCATTTTAAATTGATATTAGGCTACCGTCAGCTTGATTTCATTCCTTTGGCTGACTCCAGACGACGTCAGCTAGCTTCTAGGTTACTGCGGTTGTCGTCGGACAGCTGACATCCCTCCGGTATCAGCAGAAACAGCGGTGCCGGCCCCACCCGAGTCTGCGCGGTGGAACTCTCTCCCACCTGGTATATCGGAGGCCACTGTCACCTTCATCATTTTGAAACGCACACCAGCGACGCTCTCTCTCTCTCTCTCTCTCTCTCTCTCTCTCTCTCTCGCACCTCGGCTAATTTCCAACGAGATCAAACACAACATTATCCATTTTTCCTCACTTTATTTCACGTTCGTTCCCTTATTCTAGTGGTGGAGTCCTGCCTGTCTCGCTGGAAGAGAAACCACATTATGTTCTATTTACATCGTTATATTTTAAACAACTATGATGGAAATTTATTGAGCTAATGTGCTATTAGTTCCTTCGGCCATTATGTACTCACTAATGGCTTGAATTATTACGTCTGTCTTACGTGTAGTACTTAGACAATTTCGTGTTTATATTTTTTTCTTCTATAAATTTTAAAACCTTTTGTAAAATACAGTTTCCAAAAGACAACAAATATGATAAACTTTTCGTATTTGCTTCGAAAAAAATTTAAACTGCCTCCTATTTCAAAATGTTTAATATGATTCAAATTATGGAAATCATCCATAAATTTAATTCGGATTATGGAAAATTACTTACAAATATAATTCAGATTATTGGAATTTATCTATAAACCTAATTCAACTCATGGAAATTCTCCATAGATATAATTAACATTATGGAAACTTACCCATGAACGTAATTAAAGTTATGGAAATTTGACGACAAATATGAGTTTAAATTATGGAAATCATTCATAAATGTAAATCACACTATGGAAATTATCCACAAATATAATTCAAATTATGGAAAAGTATCCAAAATTACGATTCAAATTATGAAAGTGTCCAAAAATATAATTCAAATTATGGATATTATTCAGAAATATAATTAAAATTGTAGAAATCATCCAAAAATATTCTAATTATGAAAAATCATACAAAAATATAATTCCAATTATGTAAAAGTGTTCGCACACTAAGACCTTCTGAAGAAGTAAGTCGACATTTAAATGACACCTTGAAAACAGTTCTCTCTCTCTCTCTCTCTCTCTCTCTCTCTCAGTCTGAGTCACTGCTTCTATGTTGTATCTCCTGGAAACTGGTTACAAATTTCTGCTTAAAATTTATTCTTTCACGAGAAAATAAGCAAATACAAGATAAATAATATAAATCTTGAAGAAAACGGACGAAATAATATTTTGCCGGCTGCTTCGAAATACAATGAATTCGTATAGTAAAGAGTTTTTATATAATAAAGTGTTTCAGCTCTTACACAATATCCGTATTATTTAGCATCTTATATTGCATGCTTTGACAAATCTGCATACTTTATTCAGCTGATATTCGCAGGAATTAGCAATGTTTGCTTACTTAAATAATTCAGCTTACATGACGTAGATGTCATCCGCATTTTCCTGTAATGCTGGACAGAAAAAAATTAACTTTTTATCATACATTCTATATTTCAGCGAGGCCAACACCTTTTTTTTTTTCAAGCCATAATATATTCGTGCTGTGCTACGTCAAGAGATCTCAACCATACTGCTTTTTAAATTTTTTCCAGAATAACTGACAGTATTTTATAATAATTCCAGAAACATAATGCAACAAAAGTGCGAACATATGTTTTGACAAGCTACCATTCAGAGTGACTCAGTTTTATACATCGTTGTTGCCAGAGTACAGAAGAATATATTCCAAGTTGAAAACATTAAATTTTTGGTCTTGCCTTGTAAGGTATGAGATAAACCATTTCCTGTCGTATATTCTAGCTATTTTGTCATAATTTGTCAGCAACTGTAAGTCGTCTAAATCAGTGTTGATAAAGTACAGGGAGATACATTCCCCCAGAAAAACATTAATGATTCTTTCTTTCTGTCTTTATATGATTTCAAGCCCGCTTTCTCTCGTCTCATCCAGGTTATTTTATCATAATGTGTCAACAACAGAAATTTACAGATAAATTCTCAAAACCACTCATTATTTTTCCGTCTGTCATTATAAGAGATGCCAAAACAATTTTCTGTCTCTCTGCGTTAGATATAGAAACTTTCTCCCGTCTTGCCCTAGCTATTTCATCATAATATATCAACAGCTGTAGGTCTGCCAGTTTGATTATTAGTTAGATATCATCCTGTGAGGGCAAACACCCCTACTTCCGCATACACGAACGAAAAACTAGGCAAACATAAACGCCTAGATTAATTAACTAACTTTCGGGACATTATTACCCCGAAGCAACTGGGGAAACATTGTTAATAATCAGAAGTTTTGACAGAGTATGTCACAACACCGGGTATATATAATCAACTGATGAATTATTGACAGACAAAATATTCAGGCTTCTGAATATACGTATCTTATAGGAATAAGCCTATATGTTTTCATATAGAATCTGGTATTTGCTCTGCAATCATATTTCAGTGTATCACTAGCTGGGGCAGACGAGTGTTTTATCAGAGAGAGAGAGAGAGAGAGAGAGAGAGAGAGAGAGAGAGAGAGAGAGATTGAACTGGTCTCCTACCAAACCCAGGTTCTTCCTTGTAAGAGCAGCCAGAAAAGAGGAGAGAGAGAGAGAGAGAGAGAGAGAGAAAGAGAAGAGAGAAGAGAGATCGAGAGAGAGAGAGAGAGAGAGAGAGAGAGAGAGAGAGAGAGAGAGAGTTGAATGGCTTGCAACCTAGAATAGGTATTGGGATTTTCATACGATACCGCTAAGTAATCCGGTCATATAACTTTGGTAGATGGAAACCATTCCAATTTCTACTAGGAAAAATGGAATTATTGTCATATGTAGATGTACGGATATATATAATATATATATATATATCATACATATATATATATATATATATATATATAATATATATATATATATATCTATATATATAAGAAGAATTTCCTTCCACAAATTACATACAATAGATATATTATATATATATATATATGTATATATATATATAGATAGATAGATAGATAGATATAAAAGTTTGAAGAATTTCCTGTCCATACAAACACACACACACATATATATTAGATATAATTATATATTATATTATATAATATTATATATAATACTATATATATAATATATATATATATATATATATATATATATATATATATATATATTCATATATTCCTCATTATACAGAGCAGAGCACTAATTCATACTTGCACTCGTAAACACTTTAATAACTTGAATAGCTTGACTACAGAATGTAAATAAGTTCCTGCTGAAATTATCCAGCTCATTAACACATTGCGTTATTTTTCAAGCCATACAAAGGTCAATGAATTCAGTCCGTCGAAAAAAAAAACCTACTGAAGATTAATTACTACGAATATGACCTCTCCTGTCTGTGAATTGGAAGGTGATATTGTAAACGGTTTCTTGTTCATTTGTTTTATCTGATTATTTTCTTTTTTTGCGATGACTTTTAAGATTAAAATCAAACTTAGGTACTCGAAAAAGATTATATATTATCTCTTCAATAATAACAGTAATTTTTTATCTTAAACTCTTTTTTATATAATGAATAACAAAGTGCATCAAACAGCTCCTACACATTAAAATCTCTCATTACTATAAAAACAAATAAAAAAAATGCGCTGAAGTTTCCATGGCTCAATCGAGTTTTCTGTACAGCTTATAATCTCTATCTTTTGGTGGTCTGGGTATAATGCTTTGTGAGCCACGGCCCGTGAAACTTTAACCATGGCTCGCTGGTGGCCTGGTCTATGTCGTTGCCAGAAGCACGATTATGCTAACTCTAACCTTAAATAAAATAGATACTACTGAGGTTTGTGGGCTGCAATTTGGTATGTTTGATGATTGGAGGGTGGATGATCAGCATACCAATTTACAGCCCTTTCGCCTCAGAATAAGTGCGGATGGACAGACAAATACCAGTGTCAATAGTTTTCTTTTACAGAATACTAAAACTATAACTTCAAAAAGATTATTATCTCTTTACTAATGATAACTATTTTGTCTTAAATGTTATATATAAACGAGCAAACATATACAGAAATTATGTATGATAAATTCATAAAGTAACTAAGTCTACGGGCATAACTAGCCCCGTTTCACGGGCAGAACCTGCTCCGTTTCAGGGAATCCCTTCTAACCCCCACCCCCTTCGGAGGAGGGGTGGGTGGTGGGGGGGAGGTAGGATGAAACCCCAGTATAAAACATCTTAGGAGTCCCCGCTATAACCCTGCTAAGTTTCATGCCCATCGGACCAGCCGTTTGGACGTGATTGAATGACAGACGGACGGACTGACATAACGCCCATTGTAGTAAGATATGTAATAAATAACAAAATACATCAACGTGTTTCTAAACTTACTGATAATTCTCATTCCTATAAAACAACTTTCATTTAATTTATGCATTGATGTTAGCCTTTCTGTATTGAAAGCAATTTGCAATTCATTGCAATTTTACAATTACCGGGTGTATTCGGGATAAGCTCAGTTTGAAGGAGAAAGCTCGCTTTGACCCCAAAATGAATTTTTCATTGCTCGCAGCAGTATTACAGCATTGCAGGATAATTGCCATTTATTGCTGTTGTGCGTCCATATTGGCGAATGCATATCTTTCTAAGGTACTTTTTGTCTATTTTGCTTCATAATGGCTGTTATAATTGGACGACTGCTTCTGCTCGAGATTCTATCTCTTTTAATAGTTGTTCGTGGTGGTAGGTTTCTGTTTCCCAATGGTAGCTGCTGTGACTTGGACCATCGACGGATGATCTATTGTTAGTCACTTTTTCATGACTTTTCGCAGAAATCTCTCCCATTCACAATTAATCCTTGATTTGCTGAACAGTAACACCAATATGCTGCAAAAGTGCTTCGCTGTCGAGCGTCTCCGTTCAAAAGGACCTTTATTCCTCTCACCTATAGACTGTGGATCAGCCTCCCTACGGAGGATTCGTGTAATTGGATCCAAAGAAGTTCAATCTGAGATACAATGCATTATCACCCGTCTCCTTTTATTATTTACATATATTTTTTACTGTTTTTCTATGAATTTGGTAATTTAGCTTTTTTTATTTAATAAGTGACTCTTCTTTGTGTATTTCTCATTTCCTTTTGTTACTTCTTTCAAATGAACACCATATTCTTTGAGTGCTTGAATTTCAAGCAAGTGGTCCCTGAGGTGGGATTATTCCATATGAATAAGGTTCATCTTTTGAATAATAATAATAATAATAATAATAATAATAATAATAATAATAATAATAAATAATAATAATAATAATAATAATAATAATAAAAAATAAAGTACACAATAAGTACCACTTAGTCGAATTGAAGGACTGTGATAGACCATACCATATATATATATATATATATATATATATATATATATATATATATATATATATATATATATATATTATATATATATATATATATGTGTGTGGTGTGTGTGTGTGTGTGTGTGTGTGTGTATTATATATATATATATAATATATATATATATATATATATATATATATATATATATATATATATATATATATATATATATATATATATATAGTATACATATATATAAAATATATATATATATATATATATATATATATATATATATATATATATATATATATATATATATATATGCAAAAGCCAGGTACTATGTCGGTACCTCCAAGTAAATGGGGATACAATCCACAATGAAGTAAAATCCTCTTGTCGTTTAAAAATATATATTTCTTGTACAGAGTTATACAAGAAATATATATTTTAAACTACAAGAGGATTTTACTTCATTGTGGATTGTATCCCCATATATATATATATATATATATATATATATATATATATATATATATATATATATATATATATATATATATATATATATATAAAACATATTCTCATCAATTAGCGATAAAACGCTTCGACCAAACCCACCACTTAACGAACAAGTTGAAAAGAAGAACAGAGCAGAATAACAAAGGGAATTCGATAAAGATCTGAATGAGTATCTCTCTCTAATCACGACTTTAAATGAATTACTTGAAAGATAATTCTTCTTGGTCAAAGGAATATAAAAAAAATACTGAAGAATAAAAAAAACAAAAGAAAATTTTGTTTCATATCTTGATTAAGCACGCATTTTCTTCTTTTTTTTTATTTTGGAAATTCGTTAAGGATTATCTTTTTCAGGAAAACTTATCTACTCTGATCCCATTTTCTTTGTTTTGGAATGATAATAATCTGTAAATACTCTGTGTGTATATGCATATGATGTCTATATATATATATATATATATATATATATATATATATATATATATATATATATATATATATATAATATCCAATTATTCATTATTATTATTATTCATTATATTATTATTTTTTTTTTTGCTCTATCACAGTCCTTCAATTCGACTGGGTGGTATTTATAGTGGGATTCCGGGTTGCATCCTGCCTCCTTAGGAGTCCCATCACTTTCTTACTATGTGTGCCGTTTCTAGGATCACACTCTTCTGCATGAGGCCCGGAGCTACTTCAGCCTCTAGTTTTTCCAGATTCCTTTTCAGGGATCTTGGGATCGGGTTCCTAGTGCTCCTATGATTATGGGTACGATTTCCACTGGCATATCCCATATCCTTCTTATTTCTATTTTCAGATCTTGATACTTATCCATTTTTTTTTCCTCCCTCTCTTTCTCTTCAAACTCTGGTGTCCCATGGTATTGCGACATCAATGAGTGATACTTTCTTCTTGACTTTGTCAATCAAACGTCACGTCTGGTCTGTTTGCACGTATCACCCTATCCGTTCTGGATACCATAGTCCCAGAGGATCTTTGCCTGATCGTTTTCTATCACTCCCTCAGGTTGGTGCTCGTACCACTTATTACTGCAAGGTAGCTGATGTTTCTTGCACAGGCTCCAGTGGAGGGCTTTTGCCACTGAATCATGCCTCTTTTTGTACTGGTTCTGTGCAAGTGCCGGGCATTCACTTGCTATGTGGTTTATGGTTTCATTTTTCGTATTGCACTTCCTACATATGGGAGAGATGTTATTTCCGTCTATCATACTTTGAACATATCTGGTTCTTAGGGCCTGATCTTGTGCCGCTGTTATCATTCCTTCAGTTTCCTTCTTTAGCTCTCCCCTCTGTAGCCATTGCCAATTGTCATCGCTGGCTAGTTCTTTAGTCTGTCTCATGTATTGTCCGTGCATTGGTTTGTTGTGCCAGTCCTCTGTTCTTTCTGTCTTTCTCCTGTCTCTGTATATTTCTGGGTCTTCATCTACTTTTATTAGTCCTTCTTCCCATGCACTCTTTAGCCACTCGTCTTCACTGGTTTTCAGATATTGGCCCCACGTGCTCTGTTTTCGATGTTGACGCAGTCCTCTATACTTAGTAGTCCTCTCCCTCCTTCCTTTCGTGTTATGTATAGTCTGTCCGTATTTGCTCTTGGGTGTAGTGCTTTGTGTATTGTCCATTTGTTTCCTGGTTTTCTGATCTATGCTGCGGAGTTCTGCCTTCGTCCATCCCACTATTCCTGCGCTGTATCTGATTACTGGCACTGCCCATGTGTTTATGGCTTTTATCATATTTCCGGCGTTGAGTTTCGACTTGAGTATCGCCTTGAGTCTCTGCATATATTCTTTCCTGATCGTGTCCTTCATCTCTTGGTGTTTTATATCTCCTCCTTCCATTATTCCCTTATTATTATTATTATTATTATTATTATTTATTATTATTATTATTATTATTATTATTATTATTATTATTATTATTATTATTATTATTATTAAAAGGTCTGAATTTTTATAAACAAATTATTTAAGTTCTAGATTGAATGCTGGATTTGAATACTTAACGTGAATCATTGAGCTCCATTAAATACAACGAGTTATCTCCGTGAGAGCAAATGAGAAGGAAATACATAGCATCATCATTTTCTCAAGAACGAAAAACTCACTTCTTGAAGTCCTTTCAAGGAGAGGAAGGAAGTATAGACGAACAATAAGTTCATCTTCAACATGAGGGGAAATAAGTGAGGCGCTAATGGGTTCTATGGATTTTTTCCTCACTTTTCCTCACGTAACGTCAGGCGTGTGCCTCTCCTTAGGTGAGGTCTTGACGCTCCTGGAGAGAAAAGTGTATAATACGCTTATTATGAATGTTTTACCCTGGGTGGAGTTCAAGATACGCCCTTCCGAGAATTAGTTCGCCAGCATAGGGTGTTATGACGGGAGACGTAGACAGTTTTCAATACTCTGTATTTTAACTTACTCGGGGAGTAAGCCTACAAACTATATTTTTGCTGTTGTTGAGGTAGAAAAGTTCTGTGGAAGAAGCTAAAAAGGTCTGAAAAAGGATATCTACGGTATATTTATTAGATGGAAATTGTGAAAAATAAATAATGTACATGTTAAACAGTACAGAAAAACTATTTCTATTAAGATAAAGAGCATTTTAATTTTCGTAGGTGAAACAACGATCTGTTTGACTGTAGATTTTAGCACCTTTTAATTTACGTTAAGTCAGGAATATAATGTTCACAACTTATGCGTAAGTGGAAAATCTCGCAAGCGAATCGAGTAAGCTGGAGGTCGGATCACGCCTTGTTTTCAGTAATGTCAAAGAGGATTTCTAGTTATAAAACACTTTTTCACAATATCGGAGTCTTCATATGAAAGCCGATTTTTAAGGATCAGTTGCTTCGTCGATACAGAGCGCTTGCTTTCATTCAGATCCTATTTTATAAAGTAATTTGGCAGTATGCCAAGCAAACTATTATTAATTGCAACTTTTGCTTATTTTGCTTGGGAGATAGAGAAATCCCTTTGGCAACCTTTTCTTGAGGGAAAGATAGATACCTTTTGCATCTTTTTTTTAGGGGAAAAGTAGATACCTTTTGCTTTTTTTGTTGCTTGAGGGAAAGATAGATACTTTTTGCAGCTTTTTCTTGGGAGAAAGATAGATGCCTTTTTCACCTTTCGCTCGAGAGAAAGAGACGGATCTTTTGCACCTATAGCTTGTGAGAAACGAAGAGATATTTTGCACCCTCTGCTTGAGAGAGAGAGAGAGAGAGAGAGAGAGAGAGAGAGAGAGAGAGAGAGAGAGAGAGAGAGATCTTTATCAACTTCTGCTTAAGAGATACCCTTTGCACCTTTTGTTTGAGAGATAGAGACATTTTGCAACTTTTTCTCGAGAGAAAGATAGATCAAGATATAAAATTAAGATAAAACCTAATTCATGAACATTAGGAAATATATAAGTATGCCAATATAAAGGACAAAGCATTAGGAAAAAAAATAGTAAAGATATCAGGTGATCAAAATAAACAGCTCCTCCTGGCTATGATAGGAAATAAACTGAAAACTAAGAGTATAGGATAACTACTATCAATTGTTGTCTTATCAAATGACTTCCACATAATTGCGTGCAAAACTAACCTGAAAAGGTAGTAATTAATAGTGTATAGTTGCCTCAGTTATATTCTGTGACCTATAACTTTGAAGTAAATGTAACCAAGAAGTAAATTCCAATCTTTGCAAATTATTTCCTGCGAAAGTCTGCAGGAAAATATTTTTCATTCATGAAAAGACATTGACACTGAAGAACAGATTTCACGACCACGTTTATATTACTTCATAAAAAGAATAAGGAAAAATAAATAAAGGAAAATATTCTACTTAAGATGGATAATATGTATGTATATAATAATATATATATATATATATATATATATATATATATATATATGTATATATATATATATGTATATATGTATATATATATATATATATATATATATATATATATATATATATATATATATATACATATATAAAGTGGTATAGACATTTAGAAATCGCACCTGGCAACGATTTTTAACATTTTTAAAAATAAATGTCCATTATTTTGCGATCCAAGATTTTCATACGGGAATGAATTTTAAATGACAGTGCTTACCCCTCCCCTCCCTACATCACTCGCTCCTTACTCTTATCACCCTGGCCCCCGCACCCGATACAAACTTGCCCGTAGTAATTTAAACTTCCGCAAACACCAAAGTTCCAAGGATATTATTTTTTTTATTGTTGTTCGAAAACTTTGAGAATTTCAATTCTTTGAATAAGTTATGGGAGATGTGTTTACTTTGTTGGGCGTGTTGTGGAATCAATCTCGCTACATACATATGCATGGTTACTTAGATACAAACACAAATACATACAAATGTATAATGTATATACATACATAAATAATGGATAACTGATATTTTTCCACTCAACTGGCCTTGAATTTACAATACTGAAGGTTATAACCCCAGAATAAGCCACCTGAAACAGATATTGCTTTATTGTTCGAATTTAAACCGCAAAAATAGTTGTTTTTACTTGACGTTGTTTTGCTCTCCTTAAATAAAAAAAAAAAAAAAAAAAAAAAAAAAAAACCGTAAGAGGCAGCCGCTTTGGCTCGATGTTTGGTGCGTGATGAAGCTACTGTGATATGTTATAGATCAACATCTTTCATCCTTTGAATATCAGTTTTTAATTTTTTTATCATTGAGGTCAGAACCCCTTCTGAAAATAAAAGATTTTTCAACCTTGATCGCCAGTACAAAGACCTGCGTAGCCTTTTGAATTGAAACTCGAAAAACAGGGAATTTCGGTCCCTTGAGGTGACTTGGTGAGATTACATTGGTTGTATATTGTTAGTGTGTTGTGCGAGTTTCCTTGTCTCCGTATTTCAGGCTTAAATATTTTCTGATGTTTGTTGGCAGCAGTTTATCTTGTATTTATGAAACAGACACATAAGAGAATTATCCATTTAGTGCCAATGAAATTCGACGATCTCCTGCAATTATTAAGGTTATTCTGTGCAAGTGTCGATTCTTCTTGATAGTTCAGTCTTAAATATTTTCTGCTGTTTGTTGATGAGGAGGCACACAAGAAAATGATACATTCAGTGCCAACGCATTTCGAACATCACCTGCAAATATCAAGGGAGTCTGTATCTGACCCCGGTTGGCCTTGAATGGTCAACGTCCTCCGCAGCCTATTTGCTGCATCTAAAACAACATTGACGTTCATAAAAGAGCTTCGTAATTTCATTTAATGAGGTTTACAAAAGCAACATCGTTTTTGAAGTAGCTTCAGTGAGCAAATCTATCTTTAATGGAGGGTTTGGTGGCCTCATTTGAAGTCATTTTTGTCGTTTTCTCTGAAATTGGGTGTAAACAGCGTTCTTGAACTCTGTTTTAATTATAATAATAATGCTTTTATTCTCGTAGCAAGTTAGTCCTTGGAAATTTTCGAATATGTACACTGGTGGTACTGGCGTCAGAGAGAAGCACCATTGTTTTAATTCAACTTGAGACATATCATTTATTTATTTCAATCCTTTTTCAGAATTTCGCTGTAAACCTTGCTGTCGGGGACCAAAAGAACCCTTGAATAAAACACTGCAATGATAATAAATCTATATTGCCTTCCTCTTATTTTACTACTGTACTAAAGGGCATCCATTTCAGGTTCAGTTACCGATATCCAAATGACCCCAAATTACCCTGTATGATACAGGCGTCGATGAAATACAGTAAAACCCGCACCATTGAGTCCTACAGAATTCACTTTTACGACAAAATTCACTTTCCATAAAACGTTTTGCAAGATGTTATATCTTGGCATCGTTTTAGGCAAAATGTTGCAAGAATGTGCAGTAACACCTTATACATTTTGTGACTCACAAAATGATACAAGAGGATGACTTAACCTTCAAGCATTATTGAACATGTGGAGTAGCAACCCATTCACAGCTGCTGCTTGTGTGTGTGTCATGAAATTCTCCAGAATATTCCATTTTTCGAATAAGTTAAATACGTTAAGGACTCTTCTTCTTCTTCTTCTTCCCAGCTTGTTCCCATTTTTATATGGGGTCGCCGTTTCGGATGAGCCGTTTCCATCTATTTCTATCTTGTGCTTCTCCCTCATCAATTCCCTTCTCATGTAAGTCTCCTCTCACACAGTCCTTCCATCTCTTTCTTGGTCTCCCTCTTTTTCTTCTTCCTTGCACCTCCACCCCCATAGTATGTCTCCCAGCGTGGTCCTCATCTCTCCTCAACAGGTGTCCATACCATCTCAGCCTCCCCTCCTGCACTTTCTTTGATACTTCCACCACCTTAGTTGACCCCCTTATGTAGTCAAAATACGTTAAGGACTG
The DNA here is from genome assembly GCF_015104395.2 of Macrobrachium nipponense. Classification (NCBI taxonomy): domain Eukaryota; kingdom Metazoa; phylum Arthropoda; class Malacostraca; order Decapoda; family Palaemonidae; genus Macrobrachium; species Macrobrachium nipponense. The sequence goes on from NC_087209.1 coordinate 49,034,453, forward strand.
CCACTGAGCAAATAGCTTTGCTAAAACTCCTTCAATATAGAATGACTTTTTGCTGTAGTTAGCACCCGCTATATCTCGCAATACATCAGCTATGAATATTGAAGAGTTGGTAGCATTTACCAGTGACAATTATTTAGTTATAGCTGCTATAGGAAAATAAAGCTCTTCAATAAAATATCTTCCCATGATCCTCCCTCTGACGAACTTGTAGATAATAACGTGAAACTATATCAACCTCTCATCTTTCACTCAAGTTCAACGTCAACACTTCGCTTCTATGTAGGAGACTTGGCTCAACCAGTTTATCAATACAGGAATGATCTCTCATAAGGCAAATTGTATTACACGATTTTTTTTAATTGAAATTTTTATGGTTTACGTTGAATTATGTAAGGACTTTATCAATAACCTTTTGTTTTTTAATAATTTTTTTGACATCCTAGTAATAACTGTATCCTTCCTATGTTGTTATGGAAATCATAGTATTGTCTTTTGATAAGACTAAAAATGTCATTATAGTACATCGAAAAGAAAGGCAGATAAAGTGGACGGTATTCTGCCTTCATGTTTCCATTTTGTATGATTTATATATATATACTATATATATATATATATATATATATATATATATATATATATATATATATATATATATATATATATATATATATTGTGAATCGACCATGGAATTCAATCAATATACCCAGAATATTCTCACCCGTATTCACGTACTAGTCTCACACGTTTCATTATACACAGCATCCTCTCCCCCCCCCTCAATCGCCCCACAACCCACCCACGGTAAACATAATCCAAAAAATGTTGTAAAGTAAAACAGTTGACATGCAAAACTTGCCAGACTCAGTCCTGCTTGAATCGCGGGGCAGAAAGACATAATGGTTGGGTGTTATCTGCTCCCAGAATCGCGGTCCAGTGACAAAACATCATTTTCACGAGCTGGTTTATGCATTCCCGTGTAGCCTTTCTGCTCTTGCTGCCAGCAACGCCAAAATCTCTGTTAAACAGCTGGACATCTGTGTCTAGCAAGGCTAGAGAGGAGGAGGAGGAGGAGGAGGAGGAGGAGGAGGAGGAGGAGGAGGAGGAGGAGGAGGATAATTCTGTGTTGTTGGAATGTATCTGAACATGGTGGTAAGGATCTTTGTGGTACAGTGGATTATTTCTCTGGAGCTATTATTATATTATTATTATTATTATTATTATTATTATTATTTTTAAAATTATTATTATTATTGTTTATCGGTCTGAACACGCTGGTAAGGTTCTAGGTGGTGGATCGGATTAGCCCCTCTTGAAATATTATTATTATTATTATTATTAATATTATTATTATTATTATTATTATTATTATTATTATTATTATTATTACACAGATGATGAACCATAAGAAGTTCAAACGAAGATACTACTACATTTCTTGCATTTTAATTATTTGCTTACATTTTTTTCTGTTTATTAGTTCGTCTATATTTGTGTTAATAAGTGATCTTTTCTCTTTCTGTTTCCTTTTAGCCTCTGTTACTTCCCCTACTGAACTCTATATTCTTTGGAAGCTTTGAATTTCAAGTCAATGGATCTTGAAGTGGGCTTGTTCCATATGAATAGGGTTCTTCATATTCTGAATAATAATAATAATAATAATAATAATAATAATAATAATAATAATATAATAATATAATAATAATAAAATAATAATAATAATAAAATAATAATAATGAAAAAGAAACCCACAAAATCACTTTGTAACTTGTTTACTTCTAAGTATTTACATTTAGTTTTACTCCACACTCGAGTGCTTTCAGGCCCCTTCTGTGGCCCAGTCTCAAAAGATGTTTGGGATGTTAGCCTGGTCAATGCCCAGCAGGCTAACATCCCAAACATCTCTTGAGAATGGGCTACAGAAGGGCCTGAAAGTACTCGAGTGTGGAGTAAAACCAGATGTAAATACTTAGAAGTAAACAAGTTACAAAGTGATTTTGTGGGTTTCTTTTTCAATCTTCAGAAGAAACTGAAAGAAGTTTTTTAATAATAATAATAGTAATAATAACACCATGACCTTATTCCATATGAATAGGGTACTTCATCTACTGAATTAATAATTAATAATAATAATAAATAATTTAATAATAATAATAATAATAATAATAATAATAATAATAATAATAATAATAATAATAACACTATGACCTGGTACAATAAATGTAGTCTTCTTCATCATGACATTTGGTTTTGTTGGCAAACATACAACGAAAACATAAAGCTCACAGATAAACGCCTAACCATCCGTCTCTCCCAGAACGCCAGATGAATTAACAATAAAGCAGCGAGAGAAATAATGTCTGTCTTTTTTCTCCTCTCAGTAATAATACATGGGATCCTGACTTGAATGTCTTATGTCTTTCTCCCCCCTCTGAATCATTCACGTCACTGGAATTAGCTTGGGCTGAATTAATGATGATCGAGTTAGAGGCACTTCTTGTCTTTCAGAATTATTATTCTTCGGTTTAGCCTCTGGGTACCTGCTAGCGTGAGTGTGATGACTGACTTCTTGTGTACGTCGAAGTGCACGTAAAATTTGGGCTAGAAATCAGGAAAGTTGGCTGGAAATGATTTGTGGGTTCTTGTGTGATACTATATATATATATATATATATATATATATATATATATATATATATATATATATATATATATATATATATATATATATATATATAGCCAAGGCCACAGGAATAACAAAAGGAGCACCACCGAGCGCTTTCTGATATTTCAAATAACACGAAAGTGCCCGATAGTCCTTTTATTTTTCCTGTGGCCTTGGCTAAATATATTGGGACGCGCTATTTAGCGACATATATCATATATATATATATATATATATATATATATATATATATATATATATATATATATATATATATATATATATATATATATGTATATATATATTTATATATATAAGTCATATCACATTTCCGTGATTCATATACATATATCGAGCTACAATGTCCTTTAATATCTAATTCGCTCTACCTCGGAATTAATATATTTTCATATATGCTTAACCGAAGGGGAATTTTTTCTCGATAATAGACTTGCCTGGACCAGGGCGCGAACCCGTGGATCCTTTCAAAACCCAGGAACGTCAGTGAAGCTTTACCTACTACAACACCGCGAGAGGCTAAAAAGTTTCATGCGCCTCTCACCCTCATATACCTTTCGCGCGCAGGTAATTAGTTGGTTGGAGACAACATCAAAACCCACCTCGACTCCGGTAGTGTTTGTAGTGCTTTTACAGCACGTACCATCTATAAGTCATATCACATTCCGTGCGAAAGGTATATGAGGGTGAGAGGCGACATTGAACTTTTTAGCTCTCGCGGTGGTGTAGTAGGTAAAGCTTCACTGACGTTCCTGGGTTTGAAAGGATCCACGGGTTCGCGCCCTGGTCCAGGCAAGTCTATTATCGAGAAAAATTCCCCTTCGGTTAAGCATATATGAAAATATATTAATTCGAGGTAGAGCGAATTAGATATTAAAGGACATTGTAGCTCGATATATATATATATATATATATATATATAAATATATATATATATATATATATATATATATATATGTGTGTGTGTGTGTGTGTATATATATATATATATCTATATATATATATATAATACATATATATATATATATATATATAATATATATAATATGTGTGTGTGTGTTATAATATATATATGTGGTGTGTGGTGTTGTGTGTATATATATATATATATATATATATATATATATATATATTATATATGTAATGTATGGTATGTATGTATGTATGTATGTATGTATGTATGTATGTATGTATAAACTGTAAAGTAGAGGGCTCTAAGACCCATTGAGAAAAATAAGGGTCTTAATTTATGGAAAATTGCGAATTTTAAAAAATCTTAAAGAAGTGAATACTTATCAACTTAATACGATTAAGGGTATACATTTTTTTCTTATTATATTCCCTGAAATAATTATTTATAGTTTTCTCTCAATTGCCAAGTGATCGAAAGTAGTGTATTTTCATATTTGTGATCAAATTCCCCATTAGGTGCCTAAGTAATTATCATCATTTCTATAACACCCTCATCCACTGCAGTGTATTATGTCAAACACTCATTTATTTCGGTTGCAATCAAATGTCCCATTAGGGAATCCATATTGTTCCAATAATTTCAATCAACATATACTTGAACTTTCTAACTTCTGCAGTGACAACAATTATCTTCTCTATAAACCAGTGCTGCACTACATGACATCAAACACGTATTTATATCACCAAACGATTCTTTCCGATTTGACGAACACGCGTCAGAAGCAAAAAATTAAAAAAAATAAATAAATAAATAAAAAATAAAAAAAAAACCCAAACAGCAAAACCTATAATTAATGTTTGTCTTTCATCTCTCTCCGAGTCGAGTCTTTTGTGGCTAGAATGGGAGGGGAGGGGAAGATAGTCCTTTAAAAAAACTTCGCCTGATTTGCGAGTTACACACACACACGCGCACACACACACACACACAAGCAGATCATAAACAAATAATCCTTGAGTGAAAAGCCTTTCAGGTCGACCTCAGCAGTAATCCCGAGGTAAGGGGTAGGGGGTGTTAGGGGGAGTGGGAAGAGAGAGAGAGAGAGAGAGAGAGAGAGAGAGAGAGAGAGAGAGAGAGAGAGAGAGAGAGAGAGAGAGAGATGGTGGGTTGGGGGTTCAGCAGAAGGCTTCTTCTTCAAAGCAAAGCCGAGGACAAAAGGAGATGAAGCTCTTGCAAACTCCCTTAATGAGGCTGAATGGTGGGATTTCTTCGTTCCGTCGCTGCTGCTCCTACTGCTCCAGCTTTTACTCAAGGTGCGTGAATAGACGTCTCTTTTCTTAAACCAGGTGTAGTGTGTGTTTGTGTCTTTGTGTTTATGTCTTTGTGTGTGTGTGTGTGTCTGTGTGCTGTCAATGCACCCGCGTACGTTAGAACTCCAGGTCCTTGCGGGTTTCGTGAATGTCAACAAAGAAAACCTTGGCGTTCGTTTGATTTTTATTCACTCGTTCAACGGAGATGATTTTTGCGTGACATTTACCCCCTTTCTAGCAATTCCCTGATAACTGAGAAGCTAAGATATTTATATCTAGTGTATGTGTGCGTGCGTGAGTGTGTAATTCATACAGAATTAGGTAACTCGTAACTTCATGGTCACTAATGTTCCTTTTCAAATGTCTTCGCTAATAGTTTGCTATACATCACATGGCAAGGAATGATACCGTAGTGTTATCAAATGAATATAGTCACTGCCTCTCTGTGTAAACCACGCTTTTGCTGTCTAATTTACAGACATGCATTCATATGTACATACGTATATGATAAACGGCTCTCGTCCGTGGGCTTG
>NC_087209.1:49042384-49047384 GCF_015104395.2 Macrobrachium nipponense
TTTCATCACGGTCCCACAAATTACTTTTTTCTTTTAACTTGATGAAATTTGTCTATTTTAAGCTATGTATCATTTCAAAACACCGCTCTTGTTTGTAAGACACATGACTAAATTCAAAAGACGAGCATTCATCTCTTCAGATTTTAATGGATCCAGCGCTCCATCGAGGCAAGACTCCAAAGAGAAATTTTGACTAGAAAGTGTTGGGAGCTTTTCTATCATGGAGGAGACTCATTAAGCTCATTTGGGCTCGAGTTAAAAAACATATAGAAAAAAAATAAAAGAATTCCATTTGATATTTCTCATATTTTTCTGCGTGTCGGATCGTAATCATTTTCGAGGTGGAAACTCGCCGAGTCGTTTGGTATACCGCGAGTATTTTTAGAACTATTTTTAGAACCCTTTTACACCATGCGTATGTGTTTATACTTTTCAGAAACGGCGAGGATAATCTCCAAATGTCATGCTTTGAATAGCTTCCACCCCTCCTGGAGAGTGTTTGAGCTATTTCATTCAGATTGGGATAGAAGAGCGATTTTATTTTATTTTTCTCTTTGAGAGGGAATGGAATATTTCTGGATGATTCTGAGCTACGCGAAAGCTCTTGCATTTGGGGGCTAGAATGAACTGGATCATATTCACTAAATTTAGATGCTATACAGATTTTGATTTAAATAATAGTGGTTTCATATATATATATATATATATATATATATATATATATATATATATAGACAGATAGATAGATTGATAGATATATAGCATAGATACTTAAATAGATAGATACATTCATATATATAGATATTATATTATATATATATATATATATATATATATGTGTGTGTGTATGTGTGTGTGTGTGTGTGTGTGTGTGTGATGTGTGTGTTTGTGTCATGCGTGTGTGTGTATGTTTTGAAAATAATCATCATTTATGAATTACACGTAAAACGCCAATGGACCTGAAAAAGAGAGATGTGATAAGTATAGTTCTCTATAATCGTAGACGCTATATAAAGGCAACAATCGCATCATATTGACGTGTATATGAAGGGCATTGCAATATGATTATTCCTCATATATAAAAAATAAAATTTTGTAATCCAATGCTCCGGAGTCGTCTTGGATTTATTTCTAGAACAAAATTATTTAGAATGAATAAAAAAAGAAAACTTAACTGAAAATGTTTTACAGCGAGATCAGTCCACCGAAAATATCGAAATAAATAGACTGTACTCCTGGGCGTATATTCGTCCCATTCAGTGAAAGAAAGTAAAAATTCCCTATAAAGAAATTTCCCAAGTGCAAATGCTGAACTATTGAAATTTTTCCAAAATGAATTTCCCCTTTTTTATGGTTTCATTTCAGCTGGTCTTTCCTCATACCAGATTCAATGTATTTCGGGAGGTTCGTTTATATTACGCGAGAGAAAAATGTCAGTTTGTCAAAAAAAAAGGAAAAAATCTTATTTTTCTCGACGGGATTCTATGCTCCATTTGATTTCATTTCTGGGAAAGTAATTTCATTCCGCGAGAGACAGAAGCCTGGGTCAATTTCGGAACCATTCCATGGCGACACTCGATGAATTAGGGATACTTTGTGCTCCCAGGGGAAAATATCTGGCCAACTGCATATCCTTGTGGGTACGCGCTTTCTTCTTTATAGAATTCGTGGGCTAAAAACGACTTTTCAAGGGAAGATGCAATGCATTACCAACCTAAAGCGATCCTCCTTGTATTTAACTAATTCACTTAAATCTATATATATTTATTTGCTAATTTATAATATTTTTTTCTGTTATCTTCCTCCTGTATTTTCCATTACCATCTGTTACGTCTATCAAATAAACGTTGTATTCTTTGGAAGCTTAAATATCAAGTCAATGGCCTCTGTTTTAGGCTTCTTCTATATGAATAAGATTCACCCTCTGGACAACTACAGCAACAGGAAAGGAATTTGAGGTTTTGCCGAAACGACATCGAGAAGCCCTAATTTGTCTTTTTAAAAATAAGGATATTATGGTTGTAAAAGCTGACAAAGGAGGTTCTACAGTAGTTATGAATAAACGAGATTACTTGAATAAGGCTTACCAGTTATTAAACGACACTAATACCTATATAAAATTAACTAACCCTCCCACCATTGCAAAAACTCAGTTGGATTTCAATCAAAAAATTAAAAAGATCGCAAATTCTTTGCAGGACCCCGCCCATAAAAAAAATCTCTGGAAAAATCCCTAGTTGGCCTTATTTTTATGGCTTGCCTAAAATACACACAGTATGTACTCCCCTCCGTCCAATAGTTGCCACTTGTTCTTGCTTCATGGTTAGCGAAGTCCCTTAGTTCATTACTCGGCACCATCTCTGATGCTCACTTAATACACTCCTCCCATTTCATTGACAGATTAAGGTGTTTTAACCATACCGATGGTAGGATGATTAGCCTCGATGTCACATCCCTATTTACAAATGTTCCTCTTGACTATGTTTTGGAAAATCTAAAGAAGAGACATGAAGAAGGGACTATCAACTTTCCTATTCCTTGCGACCAGTTTCTAGACTTGGTTAGAATCTGTGTTGACTGTACCATTTTCACTTTTAATGATGAATACTTCCAACAAAAGGCTGGTGTTTCCATGGGTTCACCATTGTCACCAGTTTTAGCCAACCTGTGCATGGAGTTCATAGAAGTTGAAATATTAGAGAGATGTAACCCCAACTGTAAGCCTGCTCTGTGGGTGAGATATGTAGGCGACATATTTATTGTTTTTTACGGCGACGACGTAGCTTTAGATTGCTTACTGAATACTGCCAACACCGTTGTCGATTCGATAAAATTTACAGTAGAAAAAGAGGTTGATGGTAAGATTTCTTTCTTAGATGTTTTAATTCATAGGGATGTAAACAGTAACTCTTTAAATTTTCAGTTTTTAGAAAAGCTACCAACAAAGAAAACTTATATTCATTATTTTCCCACCACTCACAACAAGTTAAAAAGGAATGTAATTATGAGTCTTGTTTTAAGGGCCCTTCGCATATGTGACCCCGCATTTCTAGACGGAGAACTCAAACATGTCGTAGACACTTTTAGGTCCTTAAAGTACCCAGAACATTTATACTGACGCAATTAGCCGAGCTAAAAAGACGTTTTACATTGGTCAAGATAATAAGGAAATGAAAGTCAAGAAACGTGTATCATTGCCCTTTCACGATGTAATCTCAAAAGTAGGTGATTATATAAATAAGCACCAAAAGGACATAGAAATAGTTTATACTTACAAAAACACTTTGGCAAAAGCTCTTGCAAAGAATAATAACAGTACCAAGAGAAATAACGGTGTTTACAAGGTTCCTTGTCAGGATTGCAGTGGTTGTTACTACGGGGAAAGTGGTAGGGGATTAGAGGTCAGATTAAGGGAACACAGAAGGGCCTATGATCTTCATGCACAGGGCAGCGCTTTGTTGGCTCACAGTTTTAATTTAGACCACAGAATCAATTGGGATGGTGCACAAATTAATTTTAAAAGCGACGATTCTCACGTGAGAAGACTAGTTGAAGGCGCCGCTATAAACATGGGAATATCTTTTGAGGATAATAAGTCGTTTACCAATGAAGACCCTTTTATAAACAGTTTCATTGCCAGGCAATACTTAAAAGAATTTAATTTTAAAACTGACGTTGACCATGTGAACCCTGATGCTCTGCTTCCACTTCCCCTCTCTCTCCAGATAGCGGACGTCCCTGCGGATGTTTCCGACTATGGCACCTATGCAGTGCAAGCAGGAGCAACTTCGCAGGTTCGGAGATCGAGGAGGTTGGCGCAACTGCCTGTTGAGTTCGGGATTATCTAAAACATGAACCAGCATTTCGATGATGGGCTGTTATTATTTTCTCGGCCCGCCCACCTTTTTAGATGCTCTTCGGAGGGAAACTATCCTCTTCATTACATTTTAATGTCACACTGATGAGGAACACCGTTCAAGTGTTCGAATGTCTTTGTTTTTTATATTTTACATAGAAATATATTTTTATATATAATTGTGGATATTTTTTAAACAATAATAATAATAATAATAATAATAATAATAATAATAAATAATAATAATAATAATAATAATAATAATAATAATAATAATAATAATAATAATAATATAATAGTAATATTTTATTAAAAGTAATGGCTACTTCAGCATATACACCTATTTCGACCCATGTATTGACCATGACCTCTATTGGCGCCCTACTAGCCTGTTTAAGTAGCACGGAAAAAGCCGCTATTCGCAAAATAGAGAAGAATCTCTACAAGTGTAACGCTGCTGAAGTAGCCATTAATTTTAATAAAGTATGCTTGAGAGAGGGTCTGCTTCCTAAGTACAATAATAATAATAATAATAATAATAATAATAATAATAATAATAATAATAATGTAACTTTAACGTTCAACAGATGGCATAACTGTAGATATTATTCAGCTCCCAATTTGGTTTTTTTTGACTCACTATAGAGCCAAGTCAAGTGACTTGCTCTACAGCAATTCTAATTTGTATATTTTTTTTAGGATTCAAGTAGGATAATTTTGTTTTGATAATGGAATTACAGTGCCTATCCATTTCACCAAATAGGATTTACGAGAACGCGCTACGATCACATTATATCGTTAAATATGTAATTTGCATGCTAAATTGAAATCATCATTAAAATCAGCGCTATTGGTGGGCTTGAGTAACGGTCTTGCAACCTAATACTATAACAGGTATTAACTTTTGCTCGAGAATATATATATGTATATATATATATATATATATATATATATATATGCAGATATATATAGATATATATGATATATAGATATATATTATATATCTATATAGATATGGATAAATAGACTATATATATATGATAGAGATATATGATATATATATATATATATATATATATATATAGATATAAAGATGTAGATATGATATATAGATATATATGATATGATATAAGAGATATATATA
>NC_087209.1:49049884-49057384 GCF_015104395.2 Macrobrachium nipponense
ATGTCACACCATCCCAGAAAAGAGTTATCAGCTTTCTTAAGCTGTCGCTCGGACTCTGTCTCCATGGGAAGTTAAATATGATGAGTCTGTGCATTCCCCCTTACTATATATATATATATATATGTATACACACACACACACACACACACACATATATATATATATATATTATATATATATATATATATATATATATATATATAACTTTTTTAACCAAACGTTTAATTGCCTAAAAATACCGGTGTTGACAGTGGTCAGAAACATATTGAAAGCCCCAACGGATATTCACGTAATTGGAAAATAAATGGGAAATGTATTTTTAAATACAGATATCAAAGATTGAAAGTACAAACAGAGTGAAACACACACACACACACCTACACTTAAACTCATTCTTTTAATTACTCAAATATAATTTTTTGTGAAAATATAATTGTAGTGTATAGCTCTCTCTCTCATGCCAAATGAGATTCTACTAAATGTACGAGAATCACGTTATATCACAAAATACATAATTAGCGTGGACAAATGAAATTAAACCCATACGCCCCGTGACGACATATTAATTTTATATCCAATTATGATTTGTTGCTGAGTAGAGTCCGAACACGCCTATATTCTATTTTGGTCTTTTGAATGAATTTGCATAAATGGGGAATACTCATTTGTAAGTCAAAATCTGATATTTCATTTTTTGGGGGAGGTAAAATGGAACGCTACATAAACCTTTGCATTTTCTTTATCTTTTTCATATCCAAAGGTTTTTTAAACACTGTTTGGTCGATATCCCTATGCATTTTTTTATCCTTTTCATATTCAAAGATCTTTTAAATACTTTCTGGTCGATAGTTGGGTGGGTGACCAAGAGAAATTGCAGCGGGGAATGCATGCAAGCGGCAATCATGTATTATGTATTACGGGGTAAATAGCATGCAAGCGAAGGCATTCAATATAATGTAAGACCTAAGGAATAATAAAAACAAATTAGCATATATAAGACATTAAATTGATCTTGAATATGTATTAATAATAATATAATATAATAGAATATTATAAGTAAATATATGTGTGTGTGTGTGTGTGTGTGTGTGGGTGACAGTGCTTGTACACATACATTATAGTATGGCTTACGGGTCCTCGAACGCAGAATAATCCAATTACCGAAGTGGAATCGAATTGATGCTAAGTATCATCCTAATGACACAATCACGTAATAACAAATCATTAGACGGAAGGTGTAATTATCGTGAAAGCAATATTGTAATCCTCGCCTATACTGCATAAGTGTCTTACGTCGTTTCGGTAAAGTCAGGCAACGCAATAATGCGATGCATGCCATGACAAGTTTTAGCCAGAGCAGCTTAATATGATCGACTTCATAGCAAGCTATTGGCCATTTTCTGATTTAATTGTACATTTAACACCGATAATAGCAATGTGTCCTGTTTATTTGAAAGATGATTAATTTACAAAATGTAATACTTTAACCAACAGCAGTTTGCTTCACGACCTATGTTAAATTATATTTATCTTAACTTTTAATTCCACAGTGAATGATTATTTTTTTATTGAGAAATGAAATGAGTTATTATTGACCTTGTTTTTTCCTATAATAACAAACTAAAAGGAATGTTAATAAAAAATGGCCCCAAGGTAAGCAACAACATAATATATAATATTCCATGTAAGGACTGCCCCTCCTTTTATCTCAGACAGTCGAGCAAGGGCTTAAAAGTAAGATTAAAACAGCATAAATATTCTGTCAAAACTGGGCAAACATCTAATGCAATATTCATTCATTCAAGTGAAAACAACCACCGGATAAATTGCATTGGTAGTTCAAAAGATGTCTTATCACAAAATATTTTAGAATCTGCTATAATACAACTTACTTCCCATTATAATTTTAATATTAGTCGTGGTCTGTTTCATTTAGACCCTTGTATTTGTAACATGTCTAAGAATGACCTCAAAGATATAATTACAATTTTAAATAAAAATTAGTTTCAGAGATATTTTCTTTGTATATGTATGTTTAATATGCTTTGTGAATAAGTTTTTGTTTACCAAAAAACTGAATGTGGTCAGCTGTCGCCCTGTATAATTCTTTAATTGTCTTGTCTCTATGTCTGAGCAATTAGACTTAATCTTTTTGTTCTTAAATTGTACCCATGTTTATGCTTGTTTGGAAAGGTTGCTCATACTCCAGGTGTGTTGGATTTTAGGTACTAATCTCCTTATAATCCCTATCTGTCACTTATACGACCTTTCCTGTACTCTCAATTTCTCATATAAGTCAGTTTGTCTGCTAAGTAAAGGACGTTGAGTCAAAAGATCTTGCAGAAACTCCGTTGTTTATCTTTCCTTCATGGCTTATACCTTTATTTATGGATTTATCACGTACCAAACTTTCGTGATTCAATTATACATACATACATACATACATACATGCAAATATATATCTATATATAAGATATATATATATATATATATATATATATATATATATATATATATATATAATTTACATAAGCATTACAGTAGAATGACCTCCTTTGCTGTGGATCAGTAAAGGTGAATAGTCAGGGTCTATTCGCATCATCAAATAGTTACATAACACAGACAACAATTCATAAAAATTATAAAAATTAAAAGAATTTCCTTTTATGTATACCACTTAACAACGTTTGCCCCCCACCTCGGAATCGCTCTGACGACAAAAATGTCATTTAAAATATCGAGTAACAGAGTTTTATTGCACGTTTTTTTTATTTGCAAACATTTTTTTAAAAGGGGTTTCTTTGATTAAGAAGGATTGATCTAAATGCTGGTGCTTCGTTTGATAATACTCCTGTAATATCTTCAAAGCTGACATCTAAAAGCACCTGTTTGTTTTTATTTTTCGAAAGTAACTTTTTTTTCTGGGTATAAAGAGAAAGTATTGAAAATCTAGCATTAACTGTACATCCAGTGTTCTTATTGAGGAGTGTCTGATGGTATGTATGTATGTATTTATGTATGCAATATGAAAATGATGTCTATTATAATTTAATCGAAAGACTTTTTCTTATTACTAAAAAGAAATCTATATTCTTTGGAAGCTTGAATTTCTAGTGAGTGGCCCATGTGATGGGCTTGTCCCATATGAATAGGGTTCATCCGGATAATAATAATAATAATAATAATAATAATAATAATAATAATAATAATAATAATAATAATAATAATAATAATAATAATGGGCTGAAACTGTATTACTTACCAAAGCCATTTTTCTTTTATTATTGCACCATCGTCATGTCATGATTACTATATCTCCATTTTAGGGACCTGACGGTAGACGTTACGCTTGTAGCTGAATTATATATATATTTTATATAAATATATATAGGATATATATATATATATAGATATATATATATATTATATATATATATATATGTATATATATCTAAAATTTATATATATATATATATATATATATATATATATATATATATTATATATATATATATATATATATGATATATATATATATATATATATATATATGCATATACATATATATATATATATATATATATATATATATATATAATATATATATATATATATATATATATATATATATATATGCAAAGATACTATATATATATATATATATATATATATATATATATATATATATACAGTATTGCTGTCAGCCAGCCTCAATCCATCTCAATAGTGACCTAATAACCGCTGCTTTTAACCATCAACTTTTGCCCCTCGTTTTTCCAGAGCCATTCTAACCTAGGTATCACAAAGAGGCTTTTGACAGTATTTTATCTATTCATTTTTTTTTTTTTTTTTTTGTAAATGAAATGAACAATGTATGAAATGAGTATTTACATGCAAATGCGCTTCAGGACTCGTCTGCCTCTCTCTCTCTCTCTCTCTCTCTCTCTCTCTCTCTCTCTCTCTCTCTCTCAGGAATTATGTCGTGAAAATGCTCTGAAATGCTTTTCAAATGCTCTGAAGTGCAGTGATAGCAGGGAGGTGTTAATTCTGCCGGATCGGAATCATGTCAGAGTGACGATGTTTGAACAGATGGGAAATTTTCCCAGCAAGGATATTTATTGATATATATTTGACGAGTTGATCTTTTCAGTTGAAATATTCATGAGAGATTCTTTTTTTTATTTTATTGTTTGACATTTAGAATTTTTCTGTATTTCTATTCTGCATCGTTTCTTGTTTGATTTATCTATTTTTTTCTGGTGTATGTGTATATTACCTTTATTTATGTTTGTTTTGTTCTTATTTCAATAAGTGAGCTCTTCTTTCTTTGTTTCCCATTACCTGCTGTTACTATTTGCTAATGAACACGTAATCAATAATGATAAGTAATAATAATAATAATAATAATAATAATAAAATAATAATAATAATAAAATACTAATAATATAGCCAGTAACTACAGGCCTATCACCGCCTACCAATTAATGTGGAAGTTACTAACAGGTATCATCAGTGAAAGGCTATACAACTACCTAGAGGATAAAAACACACCCCCCCACCAACAGAAAAGGCTGCAGAAGGAAGTGTAGGGGCACAAAAGACCAGCTCCTGATAGACAAAATGGGAATGAAGAACAGTAGGAGAAGGAAAACCATCCTAAGCATGGTATGGATAGACTATAAAAAAACCTTTGACATGATACCACACATGGCTAAAGAATGCCTGAAAATATATGGGGCAGAGGAAAACACCATCAGTTTCCTCAAAGGGGATATAAAACACCAAGAGATGAAGGACACGATCAGGAAAGAATATATGCAGAGACTCAAGGCGATACTCAAGTCAAAACTCAACGCCGGAAATATGATAAAAGCCATAAACACATGGGCATTGCCAGGATTCAGATACAGCGCAGGAATAGTGGAATGGACGAAGACAGAACTCCGCAGCATAGACCAGAGAACTAGGAAACATATGACAATATACAAAGCACTACACCCAAGAGCAAATGCGGACAGACTATACATAACACGAAAGGAAGGAGGGAGAGGACTACTAAGCATAGAGGACTGCGTCAACATCGAGAACAGACCACTGGGGCAATATATGAAAACCAATGAAGCCGAGTGGCTCAAGAGTGCATGGGAAGAAGGACTGATAAAAGTAGACGAAGACCCATAAATATATAGAGACAAGAGAATGACAAGCAGAACAGAGGAATGGCACAACAAACCAGTGCACGGACAATACGTGAGATAGACTAAAGAACTAGCCAGCGATGACACGCGACAATGGCTACTGAGGGGAGAGCTCAAGAAGGAAAATGAAGGAATGATAACTGCGGCACAAGATCAGACCCTAAGAACCAGATATGTTCAAAGAACTATAAATGGAAATAACATCTCTCCCATATGTAGGAAGTGCAATACTAAAAATGAAGCCATAAACCACATAGCAAGCGAATATCCGGCACTTGCACAGAACCAGTGCAAAAAGAGGCATGATTCAGTGGCAAAAGCCCTCCACTGGAGCCTGTGCAAGAAACACCAGCTACCTTGCAGTGATAAGTGGTGCGAGCACCAACCTGAAGGAGAGATAGAAAACGATCAGGCAAAGATTCTCCGGGTCTATGGTATCAGAACATCAGAACAGATCACTCATTGATGTCGCAATACCATGGGACATCAGAGTTGAAGAGAAAGAAAGGGAAAAAATGGAAAAGTATCAAGACCAGAAAATAGAAATAAGAAGGATATGGGATATGCCAGTGGAAATTGTACCCATAATCATAGGAACACTAGGCACGATCCCAAGATCCCCGAAAAGGAATCTAGAAAAACTAGAGGCTGAAGTGGCTCCAGGACTCATGCAGGACAGTGTGATCCTAAAAACGGCGCACATAGTAAGGAAAGAGATGGACTCCTAAGGAGGCAGGATGCAACCCGGAACCCCACACAATAAATACCACCCAGTCGAATTGGAGGTCTGTGATATACCAAAAATACTAATAATAATAATAATAATAATAAAATAATAATAATAATAATAATAATAATAATAATAATAATAATAATAATAATATTCTTTGGAAGGTTAAATTCCAAGTGATAGCCCCTGTGCTTAGGCTTCTTCCATATGAATAGGGTCATCTTCTGAATAATAATAATAATAATAATAATAATAATAATAATAATAATAATAATAATAATAATAATAATAATAATACTTTTTGACTGAGTTGATCAATTTATTAAGTTGTCAGGTAATCAAACCAAACCGTCCTTTGTAACTGGTATACAGAAGGTAATTAGATATTTCTACATAATAAAATAGTTAACTCTCTCTCTCTCTCTCTCTCTCTCTCTCTCTCTCTCTCTATCACACACACACGCACATACATGATTATAGATATGCAAACATTCCAGTTAATGGTGGTATAAAATCTATTTTATTTTATTTTCTATTCATATTCTGGGATTAGTTTCACAAGGATTTAGATATAAACCAACTGTCCTTCTAGCTTGAATAATAATAATAATAATAATAATAATAATAATAATAATAATAATAATAATAATAATAATAATAATAATAATAAATTGATTGACAAAGTCAAGAAGAAAGTATCACTCATTGATGTCGCAATACCATGGGACACCAGAGTTGAAGAAAAGATAAGTATCAAGATCTGAAAATAGAAATAAGAAGGATATGGGATATGCCAGTGGAAATCGTACCCATAATCATAAAAGCACTAGGCACGTTTCCAAGATCCCTGAAAAGGAATCTAGAAAAACTAGACGCTGAAGTAGCTCCAGGACTCATGCAGAAGAAATGGCGCACATAGTAAGAAAAGTGATGGACTCCTAAGGAGGCAGGATGCAACCCGGAAACCCACACTATAAATACTACCCAGTCGAATTGTAGGAATGTGATAGAGCAAAAAAAAAATAATAATAAAAAAAAAAAAAAATAAATAAAATAATAATAATAATAATAAGCTATGGATCTGGGGAGAACTGCAATTCCTTGGTTATCATCTCCGAAGAAAATATAAATATCAACAAATAACAATAAAACCTAACTAATGGGAGTAAACGAATGAAGTACTAAGTTAACACTGGCCCCGTGAAATAAAATTCAGAAAGAAAAGAAAGAAAAAATATAGCAAGAAATAAAAGAAAGGAACTGGAAAGAGAATAAAACGTGTAATGAGTTTTTATTTCGAGAGAAAAGAACTATACTACAGTTTCATAGTGCATTTTCAATACCTGTGCCGGCAGCTGTTCAGTATTGCAACTGCCCAGTTTGTTGGAAGTCTCTGAGAAAATTAAACTTCAATACAGGCAACAACAGTGAAGCAAGAAGATATGTACCTCCTTTTAATTAAAACATTTTTCATTTAGAAATGAAAGCAGGTTATCAGAATTCTATCCCTGCTCAGGGATCTCCTTGAATATTCTTTATATATATATATATATATATATATATATATATAAT
>NC_087209.1:49072384-49074884 GCF_015104395.2 Macrobrachium nipponense
GGCTCAATCACAGTCATCGAATTCGAGTGGGTGATACAATCGGCCAAAATCATTTGAAGTATTGTGACAATTCTGTACACCTTGCACCATGGTTATGGAAATTTATTCATGCAAATGTAAATTTGGTTATTTTTACAGCAATCTGTAAGGCTTAAAAACCTCATTATTATTATTATTATTATTATTATTATTATTATTATTATTATATTATCATTATTATTATTATTATTATTATTATTATTATTATTATTATTATTATTATTATTATTATTTCAGTAGATGAAACCTATTCGTATGGAATGAGCGCACCAAACGGACGATTACTGACTTGAAATTGAAGCCTTCAAAGAATGTTGGTTTCAATCTCACCTCAGCAGTAACTAATCATGACACAGAGCCAGTGATTTTACATCGCCTTGGAAGAGACGCGAACCCGCAACCTCTGAGTGTCATTTAACGACACCATCCACCACACCATTTTAGCAAAATCACTGGAATCGAGATGTTTTAACTCTACGGTTTTTAAAGTTTTCAGAATGTTCCTGGGGTGGTGAAATCATAATGCGTAATTAGTATAATCAGGTTACCCAATTACTGAAGGAGACAATTTACATGGACCACTGATGCAACTTAAACGTAATAATGGACTGATTTAGATTAGAAACATAAGAATAAGAGAAGGCAGTCAGTTTATCAGTGTTCCATAGGAGCTATTCTTCCCTTCTGCTCTGAATAATATCTAGAAATGAATTGTACGCAACAAGACCTTGATAAAAAAAAAAAACGAAAATCTATTAATAAATTGTCCATTTATCAATGCAAAACCTCGACTGGCAGCAAATGAAGTGTGAATAGCGAAAGCTTTTGAAAGCTTGTGTTCACTGAGTTGTAACAAACCAGTAGCTCGAGGATAATTGCTTCGTACCTTGCCTGAATCCTTACCCAGAACCAATTATCATGATGTATTTCATTTTTCCCACTGGAGATAAGAGGAAACGAGTCGCTTGTCAAAGGGATCAAGAGTGAACAGATATATTCATTTATCCCACAGTCAAATCTCAGTCAGCGCGAGGAGAGGACTTGAATCTTTTAGTCAAATTGATATTACGTATATAGAGAAAATCATTTTTATATCATTCAATTGAAAATATGGTATATATCATTTGCTTCAAATAAACACACATAATTAGATATATTATATATCCTTTTTGCTTCAAATTAACATACAGCAACAGGGTAATTATAACTTCAAATAACCTTTTAATCCATCGGTTATGGTACCTTGAACGGACGTATGATATAATTTGCTATCTATTTCAAATACACTTGAGAAATACCTTTTGCTTCAATTTTGATTTAGGGCAGCTGCAAAAGGTTTACCTCCTGATATACCTTTTCAAAACTTTTCTTACTCTAAGTTCCCCGTTTCATTGCTGAAGGACCTCATGATAGGTCACAGTCTGCTTGTCTTGACCTCTGGTCTAAATTTATATTCCAGCTCCAATTCCACAACAGTTGCTTCTACTAGAGTTCTTTGCATCCACAGATTAAAAGATTAATATCATATTTCTTTTTAATTGCCGTCGATGCTCCCCATACGATGCACTGTTACGGCCTTAATCAAGCTTCTTTGTAGCATCCCCTTCTTGAGGCCCTAGCTGCAACCCTTTTCGTTCCTTTTACTGTCCCTCCTTTCCTGGTTCTCCTTCTTCAATATTGCTCTCCATACTCTCCTAACAGTTGATTCATAGTGCAATGTGAGGATTAAGTATATTTTAAGAACAGTGCAGTTCATAAGACAATCCTTTCGAGACTGACAATTATTAAAAATAAAAAATAAATGCATAGTTTCCTTTTCCCACAATATGCAAGAAAATGTAATACAGACATACATACAATACACACACACACACACACACACACACATACACACACACACTTATATATATATATATATATATATATATATATATATATATATATATATATATATAATATACATATGCATAGGTATATTGCCCTGTCATATATATATATATATATATATATATATATATATATATATATATATTATATACATATATATATATATATATATATATATATATATATATATATATATATATATATAAGAAAAAAATTGAACCAAATTAGCCATTAATACGAGTATATAGCTACACGCTATATCAATTAATCATATACAAGTACACTTTGAGTAACAGCCGTGAGTATCAATAATGCTATTTGGGGAAGCAGGGTCGTCTTAGAGGTCACATTTAACGGCTCCATGTGAATAATGACCCTTATAAACATGGCCCTTACGCGCTGTGGTGGGCATTAACCTTTATAATGTGGTCCTTCTGTCATTTGATGTCTGTGTTCCCTTGCCTTTTGAGGGCAGACAGAGCTTCCCAGAGTCATTTTTATTTTATTGTTATATTATTATTTTATTTGCAATGCGCCTTTTAGGTAGAAGTTCACCGATGAAGAGGTTAAATGT
>NC_087209.1:49082384-49087384 GCF_015104395.2 Macrobrachium nipponense
CTTGTTACACATTTCAAACTTTCACTGGCAAGTTCCGTTTCAGCGCTGAATGACCTCATAGGTCCTAATGCTTGGCCTTTGATCTAAATTCTGTATTCAGTTCAACTGAATGCAGAATCTTTTTATTGGCCTTTTCTTTCCCTGGAAGAGATTCTGATTCTTTCTGCCTGATGGTAAAAAACTTCAACCGAGGAAGTTTCTTGCAAGCGAAAGCAACTGCTTGTTCTATTAACTTAGTGTTTTTTATTATGTTTTTTTTTATTCGTTTTAGGTCCGAATATTTGCATTCCGCAAAAATGTTTTCGCCGACGAACTTCCCTCTGGAGGTTTAGCGCCGCGCCAAGTCAGATCTCGTGTGGTTGTTTTCCATTTATATTATGTTTTTCTTTCTCTCTCTCTCTGTTTTTAATAATTCATCTCTTTTTTTTCATTTTTTTTTTTTTTTGTGTTTTCCTGTCTGCCTTCTGTTAGTCTGTCTGCTAATGCGTGTCGTCTCTATTGTGTAATGTCGAATTACAAGGCTTTGCATACACAAACAGAAACGCACGCATACACACACATGTATACACACACACACACACACAGACACACACACACACACACATATATAATATATATATATATATATATATATATATATATATATATATATATATATATATACAGAGAGAGAGAGAGAGAGAGAGAGAAGAGAGAGCGAGAGAGAGAGAGAGAGAGAGAGAGAGATTCACGTGTAGAGTAAAATAAAGAGCACCAAGTATTATACCATTTAATTTTTGCTTCGTAATCGTTGGGTCGGAGATATTTTTCCATCATTACTCTTTATCCCTGTTACGGACCCCCTTTATTGGGTCCTGGTGCAGTTCTTTTATTGCACTATTTATATTCTCAGTGATGTTCAAAAATACTCTGCGTAAAATGGTCAGTGGAGACGAAAACAAAAGGGAAAACTCAACAATATTTATTCACACAAAAATAACATTGTCAACCTTGTGACTGAAAAGGACGTACACTAGTCCTCAAATAATCCCGTAGGATCCCTAAACGCTAAGGAAAACTAAGCCCTAGATAGAAACATGAGAGAGACAAACACAAGAATACGTCTAAACAGGAATATATCCATACAATGGCTGGCCAGGCCAAAATCCAAATATACCTATAACTATAAACGAAAGAAAGAAGGTGAAGGATAAAAGTGAGAAAACACTTAAATTCCTACCTATGAATTACAATATAAACACCAAGGCCGATAGGCCATAAGGACCATCAGAGTCTATAAATATTGTATAGAAAAATAGATATATATAAAAAAAATCAACAAACTCCCTCACACAAAACAGGGGAAAACTTCAATCCAGAATAAATTCAAATCGCCTTTACGGAGGCTGTGATCCAATACATCTCAGCTCTGCAGACGAGGGAGGACATGAATACTCAGGTAACCACAGGTACAGGTGAGTCGGAGGAGGTCCTGCCCGACAACACAAAGACAAACTCCTACCTGGTATCTGTCTCCCTACTTGACACCTCACGAGCCAGATTGCTCCCTCAGCAGCAGCTTAAGGTGTCCTTGGAGATAGACTGATGACTGCCCAAAGCTCCTCTAGTGCCAGCAGAACACGATGGCACTCAATACCCTAGGGAAATATATATATATATATCCACTAAGGTGGCAGTACGACGAAGTCGCAGGTGACGAAGTCAACTGCGTCGAATACAGGTCACACGACGTCGCAGGTGACAGAAGTGTACCTGCGAAGGGCAGCTCCAAAAACAAGATTCAAGGATTTCCAATAATCGCCAGCTGCAGAGGTATAAGGAAGCAAAGGAAGGCCCGAACTAACTTTAGGCCGGGCACCGTCTTTCCAAAAGTCACCTCACAGGAGTCCTGCCGCACTCGAAAAATAAACAAACCACAATCGTTAACACGATAGTTCAAGCAATTAAGTGAGCGGGGAGGAGGCGAGAAACTATAGCGTAAACAAAACACTAAACACTTAACATTAACTGCCTTAAGAAATAATGTACTTAAATCTAGAACAAGGTTGACTTAAATAAATCGGAAAATTACGTTACTCTAATAATCCCCCAACTAACAACAAGAATGACAATCATCAGGGCATTTCAGGGCATTTTTTGACACTCAGGGCATTTCAGGGTATTTCAGGCCATTTTAGAATATTTTAGGACATATAAGAACATTTTAAGACATTTCAGGCATTCTTGGACATTTTTGGAATTTTTGGATATTTCAGGACATATTTGGACATTTCAGAACACTTCAGGACATTTTAGGACATTTCGGGACATTTCATGATATTTATGGCATTTTATGGCATTTCTGGACAATTTAGGACATTTCAGAATATTTTAGGACGTTCTAGAATAGTACATCTAAGAACACTTTTGGGTATTTCGTGACATTTATGGACATTTCAGGACATTTCTGGACACATTAGGGCATTTCAGAACATTCCAGAATACGACATCCAATGACATTTTTGGACATTTCATGCCATTTATGGCCATTTAAGGACATTTCTGGGTATTTTATGACATTTCTGGACAATTTAAAACATTTTAGGTCATTTCAGGACATTCCAGAATATAACATCTAAGAACATTTACGGACATTTCGTGACATTTATGGACATTTTAGGTCATTTTTGGAGAATTTTGGATATTTTAGGAAATTTCTCCACTTATAGGACATTCCAGGACATTTCTGGACAATTTAGGACATTTTAGGACATTTCTGAACAAATTAGGACATTTTAGGACATTTCTGGACAATATAGGGCATTCCAGGACACAATCCCTTCCATCTGCTCAGCTTTAACGTTTAATGAAGTCCCATGAAAACTGCTATGCTCTCTTAATGAACCCGGGTTGCTGAAAGGAATCGAGTATCCCTGCGTGAAATACCACCGTTGGGGGGCGGAGAAGCTGGGGGGCCCTGGCATTAAAGTGGGATAAACAGGCCCGGTACAGATGATAATCCTTAGTGTTTATGCTTAGTTAGTGTGCATACTTAGTGTGTATGCTTAGTGGGATAAACAGATTCAGTACAGATAATTGTAGTGTGTATACTTATTAAGCAGACTCAGTACACATATTCATTAGTGTGCATACTTAGTGTGTAAACGCAGTTGCATAAGGCGACCCAGTACACATAATCGTTAGAGTGTATTCTTAGTAAGATAAACAGACTGTATATATAATATCTAATGTATATACATGGTGTGCATACTTACTGGAATGATCAAACTCAGGACACACAATCGGCAGTGTGTATATTTATCTAGTGTGTGTACATATTGGAATAAGAACACTCAGTTCAAGCAAGTGTGTAGTATATTTGGTGCGATGTAATATTTCAACAGTTCCACACTTTGGCGTCACACTGCATGGCTGCCACTAAAATTCATAGTACGCTGAGATAGAATTCATGGGTCTGTGTAGGTTAGGTCTGTCATCTCGTGGCGTGTGGCATCTATCAAAAAAACATCGAAAACTAAGAAAAAAAGAATACCTGGCACCTCAAACGCGTATGAGTTGTCATATTGTTATGAGTTTAGTGGGATTTCTCGTTTTTGTGCTTACTGCGTAATGCTATGGAAGTGATAATGTGAAAAGAAAGTATATATATATATATATATATATATATATATATATATATATATATATATATATGTAATATATATATATATATATATATATATATATATATATAATATATATATATATATATATATATATATATATATATATATATATATATATATATATATATATATATATATATATATTTATATATGTATGTACGTATGTATGTAAATATATATATATATATATATATATATATATATATATATATATATATAATATATATATATATATATATATATATATATATATATATATATATATATATATATATATATATATATATATATATATATACACGAGCGAGCATGTCAGCATGAAAGTATTTCTCGGAATATGAACCCAACTCACTCCATCATCACCAATTCCCACTGACGTAAGCCAGAATAAGAAAAAGGACCCCTTTTTGTTATCAAATTAAGACCCCCTCAACCCCCACGCCATCACCCCTACCACATATGCATGCATCGAGCTTATCCATCTGGAGATAAGCCTCTAATGCCCAGTCACGGATACATATATATTTTGATATCGTATACGTACCCCCAATAATCCCCTCTAAGATGGTCGGGTACCCCTGAACTTTATCGCCTCTTATTACTTGTTCGTTTCGCTCTGTAAGACGAGCAAATGCAACAGAACCCTATATTTTATAGCCTGGACAAACAAAGGTGCCTCAGGCTCACGCGACTGGCATAAAGAAAAGGATAAGTCGTTGATAATCTGTATCGGTTGGTCATAACTTTGAAACTAATTGGATATAGGAGAGATGTGTTATCCTAGCTAGGGAGGGTTAATAAGCAGTGACGAAAATTAATCCTGTAGATTATATATATATATATATATATATATTATATATATATATATATATATATATATATATATATATATATATATGCAATACGGTGCACATAACGGTTAGAGGGAGACTGTGGTATGGAAATATTCCATGGTTTATGGTTTTTTCTGTTTTTATTTATATATTTATTTATTTGTTTTTTATTCCAGCAATTTTTACGTCCTCTGTTAAACAAATTCGTAAGCTGGGCTTAAGCTATGACGGATTGGAACGCGGTGGTGATGTTTTTGTGTTTGCTTGAAAAATATATGTATGTATGTATGTATGTATGTATGTATGTATGTATTTATATATATACATTGCAATCAGACAAGGGAGACGTCTTATGGCCATTTCACAAAGTTTCATTAGCGATCTATTTTGCCATGGGCTCCATCATCACAGCTGTAAAAAGACGAATATTTATAAATCATAGAAAAATCTCATCCTGAAAACACCAACACATGTTTATAGTAAGATCCACAAAGCACAAAAT
>NC_087209.1:49092384-49097384 GCF_015104395.2 Macrobrachium nipponense
TGCATATATGTAATCCATATAAAACAGTTAATTGGTCTCTATCCTTCCAATATGGTCGATAATTAGGGGATTATAGTTTTTGCTTATTGTTGAGAGATCAGAACTGAACTTTTTTTTTAGCTCAATATTTACGCAAATCGGATTTATCGAACTTTTGTTTCCAGTTGGTTTGAGGAAAAACTAATTTCAGACATTAGTCACTGGTTCGGAAATGCAAATTCACTACTGAATTGAGAGATGAGGATTATAGAATGTTCTATTAGCATGGCTTAATATATATATATATATATCCTATATATATATATATATATATATATATATATATATATATATAAATATTATATATATATATATATATATATATATATATATGATATATATATATACTATATATATAATATATATATATATATATATATATATATAATATAGATTCATTTATATATGTAATGAAATGGTTGTAGAAGCTAGGAGCCGAAGGGACGTTTCAAAGAGCCTTAAGCTATGCCTACAGTGCACAGCGTGAGGTGCACTGATGTCACTACCAACCCCTTCCCCCTCCCACCACACTGCAGGGTTTACCATTTAGATTTGATTTCTTGTGGCATAAAGTATACAGACATATTTGACTATAAAATTGAGAGAGTGAAATAATTACTATAGAAAAGACAAACATTGATTAGAATTTGGAGGGTGAAAAAATATATGAAATTGAGAGTATGGAAATAATCACTACAGAAAAGAAAAAAGGCTGAAAAAAATTAAAAATTTGTTACAGCTAGTCAAGCTAGTCAGGTGTAAATACTAGCCTTGAGTGAGTGAAACGCTTGTATTTCTTTCATACTCTGTAAAAAAAAAAAAAAAAAAAAAAAAAACAAAAAAAAAAAAAAAAAAAAAAAAAAAACCCACTGGAAGCATGGTAATGAATAAAAAACAAAACTTGCAAAGCAAGACTGGGCTGTTTGCGCAACAAACAAGTAAACAACAGAAGTGAGATAGTAGAAGACTTGCGCGAAATGAATTCAGGATGAAACTGGGAATAAGGTTAGGGGGAAAGGGGGGGAAGGGGGGGAGGGGGGGATGACGGGGTGGTTTGTGAAAGAGTGGTTCCATGTCTGTTGGGGAAGTTGGGGCGTCTTGGGAATTCTGGAAAGATTGGCTGCGAGAAAAGTGCTGGAGTAATTGGTGTTAGCTTTCGTATTTGCTCAGCAGATTAAGAAGAAAGCGAAAGAAGTGGAGTAACTGGTGTATATATCTTCAGCATGGGAAGGTTACCATGATAAGTGGGGAAAGTCTTAAAAGTACAATACACTCATGGCATATGTATATATAGAATAAATATATATATATATATATATTATATATATATATATATATATATATATACATATAAACATATATAATATATATATAAAAGAACATATTGACCTTATAGGTATACCATTAATAGACATTG
Organism: Macrobrachium nipponense; assembly: GCF_015104395.2. Classification (NCBI taxonomy): domain Eukaryota; kingdom Metazoa; phylum Arthropoda; class Malacostraca; order Decapoda; family Palaemonidae; genus Macrobrachium; species Macrobrachium nipponense. The sequence goes on from NC_087209.1 coordinate 49,093,841, forward strand.
TTTACACATACAACCATAGTTACGTATAGGTTGGTATCTGCCATTTATGTTTTTTGCTCCTTTTTCTGTATAAAATACACACGTTTTTATATGATATACAGTACACTTATACATTATGTGTGTAATTAAATACACTTACCAATATTCATTAGGTGGCTACTTCTAGATCTTGCACACACAAGTGGAATGACGTATAACCTCCTCTCAAATTTCGTAGCAGGAGGCAAAACAGAGAGAGAGAGAGAGAGAGAGAGAGAGAGAGAGAGAGAGAGAGAATGAATGAATACCTCGCATGCAAATAACAACTGCAAGAGTGGCTCTCTCTCTCTCTCTCTCTCTCTCTCTCTCTCTCTCTCTCTCTCTCTCTCTGCTATTTTCTGGGAATGCAAATAAACCGGCTAAAAAAAGTGCAATCATTTAATAAAGCTGGGAGCTTCTGCCCCAAAGAACTGGGCTTGATGTTCGTCTGGCTGAAGTCGAAATCCCGGAGTGAGAAAAATTGAAGATAATTGCTTTAGCTGTGGATGGATACGTTGTGTGTTCGAGTGGGCTATCGTGATGGTGGCAGATTGCATTTACTGTGTGAGTGTGGGTATATATATATATTTTTTTTTTTTTTTTCTTTCTTATATATATAATATAATAATTATATATATATTATATAATATATTATATATATATATACAATAAGAAGTATATAAATAAATAATATATCTACTAAAACCAAGGCTTGAATGAAGAGCATCTATATTAAATCTTATAATTGAAAATATATGTTGCATTTGAAATCAGTGAGTAATAAAGCAAAATGAAATTACATATTACAAGATATAAAGATACAAATACTCAATGTATAATATAATATATATATATATATAGTATATTTATATATATATATATATATATATATATAGTATATATATATATATATATATATATATATATATAGATATAGATGTATATATTAAAGAAATGCTGCTGTTTGAAACTATGATCAAATTTGTGCAGTCAACAAATTCGCAATATGATGGATGTTACATTGTTATTTGTTATTCCAGAACGCAAGACAGGTCATTAAGGATGCTGGACCTTTTGCGCAAAAGGTGAAGAGAGTAACTCAGTTAGATTGTACCTGCTGCTAACTACATTTCTGCAGGTGAAATTAGGGCCATCTGAATTTTGTTTCTTTTCAGTGAGTCTACAAAAAAAGGAGGCCAAATCTAGTTATGTAATCGTGCTTCTCCTAACTCGTAGAATGAGAATATTGATTCCCCTTAGGAAGTTTGTAACTCATACGTACTCGTGTTATGAACAATGTTGAATTACTCTAAAAATCGACGTTCTTTGCACTCAAAAATGTCACAAGACATCGTCTCCTGTTTTGAAGCTTTTTATTGATTGAAAAATAAACCCACAAAATTACTGTGTATAACGTGTTTACTTATAAGTATTTCCATTTTATCTATAAGTAAACACGTTATTTATAAGTAAACACGTTATACACAGTAATTTGTGGGTTTATTTTTCAATCTTAAGAAGAAAACTCAAAGAAGTTTTGTTTGGTTCAAGCTTCTTATTATTAACTATTATCAGTGGCCATTGTTTTCACATAATGACATTAAATAAAATCTTCTTTTTCGGGTTAGATGGTAGATAACATTCCTTCAGTCTTAAAGAAAAAAAACAAGGCTGAAAATGAACTCATTAATTACCGAACTGGGAAAGAATTTTATGATGATTACCAGGGACCTGTTTTTCTTCATAATAACACGAAGGGTAAAATGTATAAGACTGAAGTGAAGCCAACACATTTTCCTGTAAATTTAGAACGGGCCTTCCACCACCACCACCGCCGCCCAGATGCAGCATAATTTAAGGTGCTAAGAGATACTTTACTGAGCTAAGTTATGAAGGGAAGAGAATTTCTTTGCGGCCTGAAGCCTTGTACAAATTACCCCACGATGGTAACGTTGGTTATCATTACTAAGGGAGAGGTGTGTTATCATGACAACATCACCTTTGCTTTGCCATCGCAGTCGTTAAATCTGTGCAAAGAATATAAATAAATAACTATGTGAAGTAATTAGATACCCAACCATTTTTTTTATTATAAGATGTATTTCCTTTGGGATTCGGTGAAATTGTCATTATTATTATTTTCTTTTGGTCTATCAGTCATCCAATTCGACTAGGTGGGTTTTATAGTGTGGGGTTCCAGGTTGCATCCTGCCTCCTTAGGAGTCCATCAGTTTTCTCACTATGTGCGCTATTTCTAGTAGCACACTCTTCTGCATGAATCCTGGAGCTACTTCAGCCTCTAGTTTTTTTCCTGGTTCCTTTTCAGGTATCTTGGGATCGTGCCTAGTGTCCCTATGATTATTGGTAAAACTTCCACTGGCATATCTTATATCCTTCTTGTTTCTATTTTCAGGTCTTGATACTTATCAATTTTTTCTCTTTCTTTCTCATCTAGTCTGTTATCCTATGGCATTGCGATATTACTACTACTACTACTACTACTACTACTACTACTACTACTACTACTATACAGATCACAAAGGTCATTGAGAAAAGTTCATTCGAGAACCACCAAACACTTCAGATATATTTTCATAATATATATTAATTTTTATGAGAGAGAGAGAGAGGGAGAGAGAGAGAGAGAGAGCTTCATTTCAGAAACACCAAACACTTCAGATATATTTTCATAATATATTAGGAATAATTTAAACAAAATCCTATCTAAACCTACGCCAAGCTCAGATGAATACCTTTCAAGTCAAAATATATATAAATATATGAAATGTTATTCTAGCTTTTAAATTCAAGGATTCTCCTCCATCATAGAAGCAGGAGAGAACGAGACCAAAATTATATTCATAGCTTTTGAATCTCCCTACAGAGGAGTGTTCTGATAAAGTAAAGAAAATATTTAATTTTGTCAAAGTTTTCTTGAGAAAATGACTGTGCAGTGTCAGTGATTTTTGTACTTTTTTTTTTTAAGAATCTTACACTTTTATATTCTGATTCAATTTTCTTAATAATATCGTAAGTTTCTCAATTTCAAATTATGATTTAATTTTATCTGAAAGTATCGTAAGTTTCTTGAGCGAATTTGCTATGCATTGCTACCCTGAAGAAATTATCCGTTTATTTTATAATTCACCTACACTCTTAATTATTTATTTATTATTCCCCTAGTTAATATTCTTCTTTATTCCTAAGAGCTCACCTCTTCTTGTATGCTCTTCTGTCACTTCTCTCAAATGAGCTCCATATTCCTGCAGAAGTTTGAATTTAGATTCAATGAACATTTATATATATATATATATATATATATATATATATATATATATATATATATATATATATATTATATATATATATATATATATAATGTTCATGATCTAAATTCAAACTTCGCAGGAATATGGAGTCATTAAAGATAAAATAAATCATAATTTGAAATTGAGAAATTACATTATATGAATCAGAATATAAAAGTGTAATATTCTTAAAAAAAAAAAAAAAAAAAAATCACATC
>NC_087209.1:49114884-49117384 GCF_015104395.2 Macrobrachium nipponense
ATTCATCACTCAACCACTGAACATATTGCCCCACGATGCCTTTACTGTGAAAAATACATAAAAAAAAAGTTTAAATGATTTCTGCACTTTGAAATTATCGATTGTATCATTTACATATTGAAATGTTCGAAGACACATTCCAAGAGCGGAAGTAAAATAAGATATAAAAAAAAACCCAACAAAATCACTTTCTGGACTAACGGCGTCATTAGAAATAGATTAAATGTCAAAAGGAAAATCACTGATTTCAGAATATCGGGTGCCAGTTACTCAGTCCCCAAGAATACATAAATTGATATAAGCAGATTATTATTTATGAGCTCTTTCTTTATTACTATAATTTATTTTACTTCTTTGTTATTATTGCTTGTTATTCACTACAACGCTATGATAGTCAATATTTTTTTTCGATATTCTCGTTTATGTTTGGTAAAAAAATGGATTATTGAAAATAAAATGGGTTCTGTATTAACAGACACATAGAAATATATATACTATATTATATATACATATAGTATATATATATATATATATATATATATATATATATATATTATATATATATATATACATATATAATGTACAGGGTAGAAGCAGGAGCAGGAACGGAAACATGGCGAAGTATTTTACACTTTATTCCGACGCGTTTCGCTTCATTCAGAATGCATCTTCAGGGTCTGTATAAATAAATATGACTAATATAAATTAAATTGTTTGAAAATAGTCTAAAAAATATTTACAAACTAGTTAAAATGAAAACGAAACTTCACACAGATAAAATACACTAACAATTGATGAAACAACACGAGAAGTTAAAAGCACATACGTTAGCTAAAAGTTCAGATAGAAAGTTAAAACAAAAAACTAAATAAATATTAGTAAAATACAAAGTTAAAAAATATTTGAGGAGGGGGTCGCTAGGGGGTAAAAGACCTACCATGGAAAGAGATAAATAAAAACTAAAAAGAATGTACATAGAAACATAGGCTTAAGAAAGATACAAGGGGGTGGAGGTGGTCTGGTTGTTCAACTGCGGAACAAGTTGTTTAATAAAAAGGTCTCCAGGATCAATAGTTCATTTGGGCTGGAGGTTTGACCAACAAAAATAAAATCCTCATATTTAATATCAACTTTACTTTTTGCTATGTTCACGTAATACTGGACTGCTCGAGATTTGATGTTGAACATCCAGTACGGAAACTAACTCCCTTGTGGCAGTCTATGCGAACCCTCATCATCCTCTGAGAAAACCCACTATTTTCAAATCAATTTAATTTATATTAGTCATTATTTATTATACAGACCCTGAAGATGCTTCTGCTGAATGCGAAACGCGTCGGAATAAAGTGTAAAATACTTCGCCATGTTTGTTCCTGCTCCTGCTCCTTGTGCATTTTATCACTTTGGCTGACTCGCTGCTTTCTCCGCATATGAATATACTTTCAAAATATATATATATCATCCGATTACATATATATATATAGTATATATATATATAGATATATATATATAATATATTATATATATATAAGGATATATATATATATAAATATATATATATATATATATATATATATATATATATATATATATATATATATATATATATATATATATATATATATATATAATATATATATATATATATACTATATATATAATATATATATATATATATATATATATATATATATATATATATATATATATATATATATATAGTATATATAATATATATATATATATATATATATATATATATATATATACAATATATTAATATTATATATATATTATATTATATATATAATATTCTATAATATATATAAAAAAAAAAAATTTTATATTAATATATATAATATAATATTATGTATATATATATATTTTGATATTTTAATATATATACAATATATATATATTATATATATATATTAATTATATATATATTATATATATATATATAATATATATATTGTATATTAATATATATATATATATATATATATAATACTATATATATACATATATATATATATACATATATATATGATATATATATATATATATATATTATATATATATTAATTATTTATTTATTTTATATGTGTGTGTGAAAGCATGCTTATATATATAAATGTAGAGGTACATTCATATATAATCTCAAGCAACATTTGAACACCATCAAGCTAACAATATACAAAATATACAAAAGGAACCACGCCCAAAATAGCAAAGTCACACGAAGAGAATTGCCACCACAAATAATAAAAAAAAATAAATATTCCGTTTCTATCTCGTAAGATTCGATTACAAGATATCTTCAAGGAGAAAAGAGGTGAGGAGTTTGTTTGGAGAAACTCCCTATTCAGACGACAGTGTAAGAAAGAGCCTAAAAAGGATCGCTCTTTCACTGCATGCCTCTCTCTCTCTCTCTCTCTCTCTCTCTCTCTCTCTCTCTCTCTCTCTTAAAGTTACGCTGTCGATGTGACGACCCGAAATG